>NC_070647.1:16630001-16833000 GCF_947347685.1 Pleuronectes platessa | reverse complement strand
GGAGCTTCTATCCTTGTGAGGACCAGTTTCGAACATGTTTAGTCCATTACTTCTGTCTATCAGCAGGATTACACTGAAACAGATGAACTGATTTTCTTGAAACTTGGTGGAAATGTGACGTACAAGAAAGAATCTGAGACTTCTGGAGGCGTCTTCGATTAAAGAGATTTCTTTTTTCATTTCTGTGAAGGTTAAATTCAGGGTCAGAGGTTTC
The DNA here is from genome assembly GCF_947347685.1 of Pleuronectes platessa. Taxonomy (NCBI): domain Eukaryota; kingdom Metazoa; phylum Chordata; class Actinopteri; order Pleuronectiformes; family Pleuronectidae; genus Pleuronectes; species Pleuronectes platessa. The sequence continues at coordinate 16,832,786 of NC_070647.1, read as the reverse complement.
TGATGGATAAGATCTGAGTGTGTTTCTGAACCTTGGTCCCACAGGAGGAGACGTTCACACATGTTGGTAGTTTGTGTGTTCAAATCCCCAGTTTGACCAGAAGGGATTAAACCTGTCCCAGTCTGTCTGTTCCCTGAATAAAGCAGAACGACAGCTGATGACTGAAGATCACAACATAGCTCAATTTATTGCTGCTGCGCTGGAACTAAGCATTTACAGAAAATATATAAAAAATCTCTTTTGAACAAACTCTTGGACTAATTATTTGTTGTTATTGGTACTTACACGTTGAGTCCTGTTATTTTCTGCAAAGAAATTAAACGGACGCCCCGCTCTGCCAACCTCGCCGCTCTACCGAACCTTCAACAATGCAAACCAGGACCCGGGTCGTCTCCCGACTCTTTCCAAATTAAGGAGCCATAACAGGCCCATAAATCTTAAGGGAATCGGCTGAGAACTGAGTGAAAGGTGAGAGAGCACAGGAAGGAGCTGCCAGCTTCTATATTCTCTGAGCGGTGGCCGTGTTTTCTGAAGCGTTCAGCCGGAGCCGTGACACCGCCGGGGTTCCATACTGAAATTCCTCCGGACGTCGGTGAACCATCGATCTCACCAGTTGATGAACCAAGCTTCACTCGGTCCCCGCTTTGAAATTCACTAACCGGCGGTTTTTAATATCCTCCCGACCTCAAACTACAGCAGATCAAGGTGAAGGGACAAAGAGTTGGTTTGAGGTAAATTATCCATAATTTAACACGATACTGTCGTCGCTTTATTAGGGACGTGAGTCGTGTTTTTCCTTCGTCATTCGTCATTTGAAGTTTAATTTTTTGACTTTTACATGTTTTGTAAGTTACTTTTTATTATCTCTAACTATATTTGTTTTTGCTTTGAGCTGATGTGTTCAGTGTGAATAACCTTGTTGCTCATATGTGTGTCGATAACTGTCATCAACACAATGTATTGTTTTCCCTTTGTCGGCTTATTGACGAGAAAATCATGAAAGATCTTTGGAAAAACAAATAAACTAATAACTGAACCCACACTCTCTCTCTGTGTGTGTTTTACTGTAACTGAGTGACAGTAGCTCACTGACATGAATGTAACACACTGACCCTGATGTTTTCACACACACTGACACACGGACGCTCTGTCCTGCTCCGCGCTGCTTTGATTTTTCCACCACGGCGGACATTGATCTGCCAGAGGAGCCTGAACCCACATGCTGTGTCGCCCTGCAGCCGAGGCCCCCTCGGGTCGCTCTGTGGGACCGGGCGCGTGGCTGCTGGAGCACGGGGGGGGGGGGGGGGAATTAAAGCACCTGTAGGTTCATGGGAGCGCTCGGCTCGGTGACAGCATGTGACAACACAGAGCTCCACAGCTGCTCGTGTGTGGAACAACAACATGTTTCCTCCGGGCTCCGGGTTTATTTTCAGCTCCGTGTCGATAGTTTGCTTTGGTCAGCGGCGTTTTTGTGTGTCTGTGTGTGTGTGTGTGTGTGGGTGTGTGTGTGTGTGTCTGTTTGTGATGTGTGTGTGGGTGTGTGTGTGTGTCCTCCCTGGGATGAACCACATCCTGCAGATTTGACACCACAACCTACTGATCTTTTAAAAAGCACGATCAGCTCGACTCTGAGCTCGGGCTGCAAATCGAGATGGATCCCAGAGAGACGACAGGACTCGCAGGTCACGACCTCTGTCACATGTGACATCACTCAACTCTTATTGGTCGTGTGTCTATGAAATTAAAAAGTCTTTGTTTTCTAATTTTCCAAGCAAGCTACAGAACTAAAGCGGTTTTCAGACGAGCAGAAAATATCTGGAAATTCAACAAACAAACATAAAAACTTGATCAACTTTAAATCTTGTGTTTACGCAGCTGATTGTTTTAAATGTGTTTTGTGAAGATGTTTATTGGCTTTTGAACAAGAAACCACACTTCTACCAAAAGTTAATCAAACATAAGTTTTAAAGATTTTTAATAGCTCTCCTTGTAAGTCTCTCTCTTTCATCATGTCTGTTTCCTCACTCCGCACTTCTCCCTCATCTCCTGAGTGTCTTCCTCATTTTTCTTTATTATCCAGGAGGAAGCAGAGATGTGTGTTTTTCTCCCCTTGTGACTGAGCCGAGCGGTTAATGGAGAGCCGGCTCTTTGCAGGATGACTAAGCGGCGCAGAGAAAGCGTTGGAATGATTCAGCGTCATTAGAGCGGTGGGTATTTTTATTTAACAGAGCAGTTCACACGTCCAGCCGTGGATCAGCTGGAGAGATGTTTCTGTCCAAGTCGGAGTCCCGAGGGAAGGAGGCCGGGTTCTGAGGCGTTTAACGATCTGCTCTGTTTAACACTTCATTTCTGTCACTTGGCTGTTTGGTGCTGGACGGGTCGAGAACAGAGGAGGGAGGCTGTAAACTCCAAACGGGGGAACTGTGAGATGATAATTCTAAGAGGGACTCTCACCAAGAGCCACTCCTTTAATATTACATAACTTTTATTCTGTTATGAATATGTAAATATGAAGTAAGGTGAATTTAACGATGGGTCCTATTGCGAAAATGGATCCAACACAAATCCAACGTTTCTCAAAACAAAAGACAACAGAGATACTTTTTGTTTTTAGGTTCAGACGACATTCTGAGTGGTTCTCCAGATATACGATGTGCTCTAATCCCACTTGTGGAAAATCCATCTTTATCTTTAGTAGCTGCACCCGAGGCCTTACTTACAGTTTTGAGACCAATACCTTGGATAAGGGGCATTAGACAAATCCATAAGAGGCTGTAGACTCTTCAACATGTGGGAGGAAACTTCCACAGGAGCCGGTGTAAACCTGCAGAGAACTGGTCTCACTGTGTTATCCAGCAATAACAGAAACATGTCTCGACTCTTTAATGTTGTTATTTTGGTTAAAAGCTATAATTCCCTCTCTTTAACGACAGCATCACCTCCACTGATTGCCTCCTGCCTCGCTGGGATTGATCGGGGCTTTCTGTGGCTACCATCTTAATTTGTTGCCTTTTCTCTCCTGTTTGTTGTGTTGTTTTTCACTCTCGCAATTATTTCTACTTTTATGCACCTCGGTGAAGGAGCGCAGCGAATAAGCAGCAGGCTGTGCAGAGCATAATTAGGTTGGCGGAGTCGCACTGTGGCCTGTGGTGCATTTTCACTCCCTAACAATGAAATGTGAGGTAACAGGGAAGCCGGAGCTAGAAGGAAAGTAAAGAGTGGAGCTGCTGCTCGGTCTCCACTGAATGCAGAGTTCAGGTGATGTATGAAGGACGAGGTCTATCTGGGCTGTGGAGCCAGTCAATAAAAGACCAGCAGGGAAATTACCTTAACAAACATCCAGCCCTTCCTCATCCCTCTCCTCTCCCCCCCCCCCCCCCCCCCCCTTTGACTCCTGTGTTTACGTTGCACACGTTCACTCACGACAGATAAGAAGCCGCTCTGTGATTATTCGTCTGTGTCAGAGATCTAGAGCCTGGAGATAAGTCGGGGGGGGGGGGGGGCCCAAGGCGACAATGGAGGCCCTCAGAGAGAGGGGAGATAATCGAGCCACTGACCCCTGTGGTACGCTGCACTCACCCACTCGCCTGCTCCCACTCGGCTTTTCTTTCACTGGGCTTATCTGCTGGGAGTAGCACCGCGCCGCTCGCCTATCTCACTGTACCAGCTTGGCAGCGAGCCGGCACGTTCGATGCCGGTCCCCACGGTACCGAGAGACGGAGCGGGGGGGGGGGGGGGGGAGATAATCTGGCACATGGCTCATGTATAAGGGCTGTGGGATCTGGAAATGAGAGGGAGCGTACGTATGTAGTTCTCCTTCCAAGTTCTGTTTCCCTGAGGGTTTCGAGTAAGAGGAAGAATATCATCAGGTCCCAAAATGAATGGATCAGAAATAAAACACATTCAATCCATTTTCTAACAAAACAACCTGCATGTTTATGGATGTGGAACAAACCCAGAGAAACACCTCCACATAGGAACTTAGCCAAGCTGGGATTTGAACCAAGAACCTCATGGCTGCCTGCTCCCTGACTGTGCAAGATAATACTGCAGGATTTGAAAGACTTTTTCCTCACAGCACTACATTATAAAACCTTAAATAACCCGACTGCATCAAGTTTGATTCCTCCTCCCTCCTCAGCCTGACGCGGCTGCACCTGCTGTGCACCGAGCCGAGCCACGTCTGGCTGATTTCAGTCAAACGAACATTAATCTCCTCCACCTGGAGGCGGCTACTGACGGAGGAGCGCAGCTGAGAGGTCGGACCACGTGCTCCACCAGACGTCTCCATCCCCGGCACTAACAACCCCATCAACGACCTCTCGTGCACTTGAGACGTGTTTTTACCGCTTTGCACCGAAGACGCCACAGTGTCCGTGTTCTCAGAATCAAGTCTGACACGTGCGGTTTACAGATCGCCTCATTAGCCCTGGATTTATGTCAGTGTGGTAGAACGGAGGAACCACTGAGGATAATGGTTCTCATCTGTAACTCAGGGAGCGGGGGAAAGTGAAAGTTGTGTTTCGTGGCTAGAAACTAAATGTGCATTAGTAAAAAGGGTGCGAGCACATTTAACCCACACACACACTCACAGACACACTCACAGACGGGCATCATATGGTCGTTGCAGGGACACACTCCTCCAGACGGCCTCATGTTTAATAAATAGAGGGTAGACGCAGCTGGAAGCAGAGTTTCCTGAATACAAAACAGCATGTGCATCGTCCCGGGCGTCTTCTGGGTCATCGTGCACCGCGGCTACTCGCCAGATTCACATAAACTCTGCATGGATGGTTATTGTTCTTCATTTAACAAATATAATTCACGTCACGTTCTTGCATTCTGTGCAGGTTCAGCTCATCTACGTGCGTTGGATCCCACCTGCAGGACGAGCTCCAGTTTTTTATTTCCACTAAACGGAACGAGTGTCTGTGACCTACTCAAATAAAGATGTCATCCGTGTAATTCCAAAACCACTCCGCGATTTCTGTTCAACAAACGCAAATGTCAAGTTGGGCTCGGAGTGAACCGGAGATGAGCGGCGCTCGCCATTCAGCGTGGAGATGGCACGCATAATTAATCCGGTGTGAGTGTCGCTGAACACGGCAGCGTCATCTGGAGAACCGGCCTTGGGGCAAGTGTTCTGGTCAATTAGGGAATTAGAGGTGTCAGGAGGGGTCGCTGAGCTGCGGAGCTCATTTATTCATGAGGCCCTCGGGAGCCGCTGGGTCTGGACTGGGAGGCCGGATCGGACCATGGCGGTTGTTGAATGTTATATCTCATCCCGCAGGGAGGAAGTGGCTTCTTCTACTGGTCTGGTGGGTTGTTCTCTCTACGACTATTGACTGAACGGCCCTCGGCTCTGAAAACATCCCAGTGACGCCTCATTGAGGAAAAGAGCTCAAACAGCTTAATGTCATTTTCTACTTCTACAACTGTGTCCGTCCTCAACCTGCCTGTTTGGACTGGGGATACTGGTTGCAGCTTATTTTCCTGAAATGTTATGTAACGCAAACCTGTCACCCTGTCTCTGACCAATCAGGGAGGAGAGGAATTCAAGTAACACTGAGCTTTTAGTTATAGTAATAAGTATTTACTCGTGTTAGTGGGAAAAGTATTTGTTATTAAATGGTTGCCTCCCAATGAGTGGATGAAGTGTCAGACAGGCTTTTATTCTGAAAATCCCTGCAGCCTGTGATCTGCACCTTATTTTCACAACTCGCCAAAATAAAACCGTCTCCTCAAAACCAAACCTTCACCTTTGCTTAAAAGCTTTTCAGATCAAGTTTTACATTCTTCTTTTAACATCCCACCTCTTAAAGGAAACTCAAAACGCTTTCCTCTGTTCCACCAATCAGCCAAAAACATAAAATGAAAAGCTGGTTTATTTCCCTCCTCTATTAAACTTTCAGCAGCGCATTACATTTTACAGCTTGTTTATTATCTCACTTTTTGTGTTGGCACATATTCAATTATTCATCGACTCTTTATTTTCCCCATATAACATTTCCAGACACCACACTTTTAATTTGCATACTCTGTCTGTCTGTCTGTCTGTGTGTGTGTCTGTGTGTGTGTGTGTGTGTGTGTCTCTGTATGTGTGTGTGTGTGTGTGTGTGTCAAGATGGACCTAACATCTCCACTTCCTCCCACTATCCTGAAATATCAAATATTATATAAAAACATGAACGCTGTGTGATAGGAGCTTCCTAAAATTATAAAACTATTTATAGCCCAGACCTTCTATGATTGGTCCATGTCCCATCAACTAACATGGAGGAGGCGTTCTTTAAGACATATATCAATCATTAGTTTCTACAGTGTGCTTCACTCACAACGCTGCAGAAAAGATCGAAACAAAATATTTGCAAATGTGATCAATATCGGGATAAGATGTGTAACTGGTATAAATGTGAAATTGGACTAACACACATGTTGTGTTACTCTGAATCTTAATCATTGAGGTTTCACTGTTTCAGGAGAACTTCAGCAACTCCTCAAACTATTTCTGGAGAAGTTCCCTGAAGCGAAGCCTCGTCTTTATAATTCAAGACCGAACTTGAGTGATGAAGAGGAAACACACACACACACTAACACATTGCAAACACACATTTCCTCCAATTGACATGCTGGGTTAAAGAACACAGGAGAGAGAGTGTGAGCATGAACTCTCATTGAGCTGCATGAATTTTAAGTTCACCCACATTTGCTCAAATACTTTCCGCCTCGTTCTTCACAAAACAAATGAGAGGTCCACCAGCGCAGTGTGAATATCTGAATATGAAAATATAGAAATGAGGAGCAAAGTCCTAAATTAAGCACAGAAAAGGAAATATTGCTGCGATTTATAAAAGAGAAACCTACATTTAAATAATTCAATTCTTACAAATGAAGCTTTTACGACTCAGTCAGACCAAAAAATGACAGTTCAAGGTTTTCATCAGCTCTACTGTCCGTCCCCCTGAGACAGAGCATCAAGCAGAGCGTCTTGTGTTGGACACTCTAGTCTTCACGGGGTCTCTGACGTCTCGCTGCTCCTGATCAAACTTCTCTGATGCCTCAATTCATCAGCGTCTGTCCCACGCAGGGTTTAAATTGGACAGTGATACGCTCATCAGTCACTTTTCATCAGACCTGACATGTTGTCTCTGACGTCGCCGGGCGAGCTGCAGCTCAGCAGCCCTGACACACACACACACACACACAGACACACACACACAGACACACACACGTCTCCATCTGCATCACAAATTAGTCAACACAATCTGTGCCCAATACGAGCTGCATCTAATGTCACCGGCCGCCCACACACGTAAACACACACATGTTCTGTGATGGTGTTTTCACATGTACACACACTTCACACACTAACAAGCGCACGTGATCACATCCTAAAGCTGCTCCAGTTGTTAGGGGTGGTTTTGGATAGTGTGGTGGAGCGGGTTGTCCGCAAACCATGAGGTTGGTGGTTCGATTCCTGTTTTCTTCCAGGAACTCAAAGAATAAAACCTGTGGTGGATCAGTTTGTGGTCGCTGGGACTCGATGAGGAGGAATTTGTTTATATTTTCACATAATAATCCGTCCTTATTTGCAGCTTGAACCAACTGGGTGTGTAAAATGTAAACTATTCCTCTGTCCTGATCCCTCACAGATCCCTTTACACTCTCCCCTGAACACTTTGCTGTGATTCGGTGGCACCGGGATATATTTGGACGGGGCCGACCTCTCATGGAGAATGAAAAAATAAGCTGTCTCTCGCGGCCACCCCCCCCGGCACTTAGTGTTTACTGCCTTGTTTATTTCTCTTGGCTGCTGATGTCCCAGCAATGAGCCCACAAGGTGCACTTCAGGCCCGGGACACTCCGGCCAATTGGAAAACTCCAGGTCCCCGATAGAGTGGAGTCTGTCGTCTCTTACATTAAGTTTCATGGAGCGTGAGCCAGCCGGGCCTTATAGGGACGTGCGTTAAGCGAGAACAAGAGCGGGAGGCAAATATTGTGTCTCTACTTTCCACACTGTTAAACAAACGGGTTGTTGGCAGCAGGACGGGGTTCAGGAGCAGAACAATGCATCGGGGGGGGGGGGGGGGGAGTGCTACAGCCACGTTTCCAGTGTCACTCGAGACGGAAGCAGATGAACAACTCGTCCCCGGGAGAACAAGATGTGGAGTTTGTGGAGGACGGCTTGTGTAACTAAAACCCACATGTTTGTTAATTAGGATTTTGTTGAAGTGTGATATCCATCCTGTGCAAGAGGTAACCACATATCTACCACTTGTACCTTTATTGGTTTGTGTCTGTAGTTGAATTTTAAACTGTACAAGCTGAAGTAGGACCTCTAATTTCTTTGTAATGCTTTCTCTTGCACAAGGAAGCCAGAGTTCTGTGTTTTTCATGTTTTCAAAACCAATTTTGTATTAAAATATAGTTAATCTATGCTCTTAAAATGTATTTCTGCTTCCTCTTTAGGTCTGAACTGCATCTTCATGTGGTTCTTCCTTGTTATTTTTGCCTACATCCATGAGTCCCTGACATTTAAATCCCTTTGGACGCAGTTGACAGTAAACTCCTGTGGTTTACTGAGGTGTAGTTGAGGCTTTATCCCGTCTGATTAGCTCATTTGTTTTTCCGACCAGGGAGCCGTCAAACTCCAGAAGCTTTAAGAAGGAACGAGATGCAGGAGCTGATTCAGTAACCGGGCGCCCGAGGCTCAACTCAACCAAAAAGATTGTTTCTGGCTCCAGAGCGTCTCCGCCTCCGAGAGATATTTGTATAACTCCGTCTCACGCTTGTCACTTGTGTTTCTGCAGTGAACGTTCGCTCCCACTGGTCATTAACAAACAGATTTCCACTTTGTTTTCTGCTCCTGTGTTACCCTCGGCCGTCTCTCTGCAGCTCCTGCTCTCCGTCTCCGTCTCGGCCCACCTGCAGCTCGGTGTTTTCTCTCTCCAGTCCTCCCTCCGCCTCCCTCTCTCCCAGAGGGGTGCGCTCGCTGCGAGCTGCCATCCATCAGGCTTGTCACCGGTCGCTCCGGGGCGGTTGGCGAGGACTGCGTGGGACTCGGCTCATTTCCCTGCTCTGATTATCCCGGGCTCCTCGGCGGGAACGGGGGCCCTGCCACTCGGGCCTTCACCGCCTCTTCCTCCTCCTCCTCCTCCTCCTCTTTATCTTCTCACCTGTCTTCCTCCATTCTCAGTGCAATCACTGTCCTCCCCACTTTCCTCCTGTTATTCTCACCTCTCCATTTCCCTTATAGATCCACACGTATGAGCCACATGACGTCTGCACTGGGCCGATGTGTGAAAACATGGAGGCACCGAGAATCTGCTCCGGCTCCCGCAGGACGCCGCAGTTTCACGAGAAAACAAAAAGGGAGCAGAAGTATTAAAAGAGCTTTTACAGGGAACACGGGATTCCCCTGACAGAGGAGACGTCTTAAAGTGAAAGTTCCTCTGAAGTATGTGGGGAAGAACACGCAAAGAAACCAGGACACGACAACACACGCGTCATATGGACACACAACATGGACGCCAGGTCGTATCGGACCAATCAGCAGCCTGCGTTCCTCGAGCCTGTCAGATTTCCGATGCTGCTCTTTAAATATCAATCTGTCATTCTGCCTTTCAAACGCACACAACCCGAGAGACCGAGCAGAGACTTCCCATCAACCACCTGCTGCTCCTCCGCCCTCAGCACGAATCGGCTGTCTTCATATCACACAGGACACGACGAGCATGACCCGCTCTGTGCTGAAGATAGGCTGCAGAACCAGGGGAGTTTCCTTTTTCATTTTGCTTCTCTTCCAGTGTTTCACTCCACCCTGACGGCGCCGGCTCCCTGCAGGCTCCACCGAAAACGCCTGCTCACACTGCGACCCAGGAAGCTGATTTGCCCCGGGCACGAGCTGGCCTACTTTCCAAACCCCGTCTGAATAACCAACCGGCTGAGCTCGCGTGGCTTTCCTTCACCTCCACATCCCGATGCAGCCAGCGTGTCTGCAGCGACCCCCCCAGACAGGGAACCACTGATGGGCTGCATCCCCTGAAGCACGTCCTCGATGTCTGCTGGACCATTTACACCCGGCTGAGGTCACGACCCCGTCTGTGGCTGATTCACACACATGGGAACAGCATCGGTCATCCGGGCCACTTCGATGGCGAAGGAATGTTTACTTCTCTCTTTTTAGGGAACGCCATGTGAAGGTACTTTCCTTGACTAATAGAAACACTCACTGGTTTATAGGTTCTGGATCCAGTGACCCCTACTTTAGATGCATTGAATCAATAAAGGGGTTTGAATCCGGCCTGATTCCTTTCCACATGTCATCCTCCTTCTCTCCCTCTGTTCCTCTCCTTCCCTCGATTTCATAACCCAACACAATAATTTGGAATCTCGTTTCACTCTTCTGCAGCTGCTGGATCTTTCACACTGAGCGAAACCAATTAAGGAAGTTCGGGGGGGGGGGAATCTAATTAGGATGCATCCCTCATGTCGGGATCCAACTGGGAGAGCAACAACAGACACAAACACACCGGTGAGAATATAAACCCCATCGAGGCCTCGGATTGCTTCAAGAGGCATCAGGAGAATGGAGAGATGGAGGTTTGCTGCATCAGGACCAGGACTGGAGGACAATGGATGGACAGGTACTTATGTAACCAGACTCTAACACAAACAAATAATCATCGCTCACAAAGCCACAGTGGATTTTTTGAGAAAAACGCCGTCTCACCCAGAGACAGGGCTCGATGCCGGGAACCCAACAGAAGCAGCAGGGGCATAGCAACCCGGCTCGTTGGTGTGCAGCTCTGACATGTGGGCTGGATGATGGGTGACTGAGTGGGAGCATGACAGCGAAGTCAGCGCTACTCAACACTGTTATTGTTTCCAAACAGCTCCTGTGTAGGCCCGGCGGCGGCGGCTGCTTCTCCTCTCTCTCTCTTTCTCTCTCTCTTTCTCTCTCCTGGTCCGGCTGCTCCGTGGAGGAAATTACGTTGATGTATTTCTCCATGAAAGGTTCTATCTGCAGCTGGGTTGCGGAAGAAAATTGCCTCGGAGAAAAAAAAGCTCAGCCGGCTACAGGTGAATTAAAAAGAGATGAATGGCGCGTGGGGGAACAGGAGCAGGGGCTGATGGGTGATCTATCCTGACTGAGGTTTAAATATAGGAATGTGAAAGTTGCAGAGCAGGCAGGGGACCGGGGGCGAGCGGCTGCACCAACTTTTCTTTGCACTTAATGAAAAGTCTGGTGATGCTCTGTATTTATTGTTGTGTTGTTTATTGCTTTTTTTAACGATATTTCTCCTTAATCGGCTGGACAGTTGGCATGAGAGAGAGAGGGAGAACGGGGCGAGGCATGCAGCAGAGGGCCGGAATCGAACCCGCGGACTCAAGCCTCTGTAGGATTTCTCTTGCCAGCTTTCTGGTACTCAACTTAATGCCAGGACACTACAGTAAGAAGCTGTTTATCTTCCATTCCTGGGATAACAATCAACACCTTGTTGCAACACATGAATAGATTCAGTCACCAGAAACACTGGAGGGCTTTTACTTTGAAACAGGGACAGGAAGTGTTACAAATATTCATGTTGGGAGATATTTGACCCATAAAAATTAAAACTGTTTGATCAATCTCATATTTAGTTTATCAATGAATGTTCTCATGATGTTTCCCTGATTCCAGAACCCCTGGTACGGACCACGTTGACCCAGGATTTAACTCATACCTGAGTAAAGCAGGTGGCATTAAGGTTTTTTCCAAAGGACCCAGACCAACACACTGGGAACAACCATGATGGATGAAAGAAGGCCGGGGTGATGGATCCCAATCCACAGCAACAGCAAGAAGAAGGAACCCGAGTGAAAACCCATTTGATATTAAACTCAATATGATATAAAACAAACCGGCAGTCACAACAAACACCTAAAACTGAGACACTTGCACATGAACCACGATCCTCCGCCGTCTCAGACTGAAGTTAATACCCAAATAAATCCACTGAACTTCAAAACATTCACACCAGCGCCGCTTCTACTCAGGATCAAAACCAGTATTTATGTCTGTGATAAGCCTTCGAGGAAGAAAAGCCCCCGAGCCGCGACTGGAACCTTCTCGTCTGTCGTCGAGAACACACCGGGGGGGGGGGCGGCGGTCTCTGAATGTGACTGAAGTGCATCTTCAATTAATCCTGTTGTATATTCCTCCACAGACAAACAGAACGAGAAGCAGACGCCTGCTTGTTTGTGTTTTATTTTGGAGGAGAAGGTGATCAAAGCCGATTCTTTGAGTCTTTGTCATCTTCTCTCTCCGTGGAGGGACGCTTGTTTATTTCCCCCGGGCGGAGCCGAACGCACATTAGGCTGTTTCTACATCCGAGTGATTAATGGTGTCATCTGCAAAACGACTGACGGAGCAGTATGTGTTCGGCATAAAAGGCACACGCACAAGTGAACACGCACAATAACGACAACAACAAAGAGAGGCTGACACTTGGGACGGTGCGACAACGAGGGCAGAGAGTTGTGTACATCTGGTCCCACGGACTCATTGTGATGCCAAACAACACACACACACATAAACGCACAAAATGATGACGAACATAAAAAAGTTTCATAAGTAGAGCAGTGATGGGAAACACTTTTATTTTATGAGCTTTGAATTAAGCAGCAAAGTTTTTCCTCTCCCAGTCAAACTCTCCTCTGTGGATAATTCACTCTGTCGCTTCCCATTAAGCGTCTCCTGGTTCCACTGACAGCTCGCCATCAACTCTCCTGTTATTTAGAACGGGGCCGCTCAGCGTCTTCTGTCTGAGGCGATGAAGATGAGACACGCTGTTATTATCTGGTCTCTAAGGGGGGGGGGGGGGGGGGGTATAAACAGGCAGTTTCAAGGGTCCCTTATGTTTTAATATAGTTGTTTTTCAATGTCAATGTTCCGATTTCTGATGGTGTTTTATTGCTGCAATATTTGATTTGTATTAATTACATTATTGGGGTTATATATATCTTATTCTCCTTATTTAAATGTTTATTATGACGTTTTTCACGTGCGTTTTATTTTTAATATAAAAGCATCGCAGCATCGCAGCATAGGATATCTACTTGATACTCAAATGCATACACGCAGTATAGTAAATACACAACGCAGTATTTATTGCTTGACATTACTTGCAGGGCTTTTCTCTGCGTGAGCTTAGAGAAAATATGGAATAAAAATCCGACGTCCCATCCATCTCCCAGCGAGGGATATCCCTGCTACCCCCCCTCCTATCTGCAATCACTAACACTCACTAACCTCTGGAATGAGGTTTCTAAACACATACATACATCACCCGTGTTGCACTAAAAAACATGGATGAGCCTGAACGCTCCTGAGGAGGGGGGGGGGGGGTCAGTTCCCTCCATGAGGACACGAGGATTTATGCAGTGAAGAAGCCGCTCACACCGACAGCAGCAGAAGAACAGTCGGGGGGAGAAGAACCCCGGAGAGCGAGCCGACCGGAGGCAGGAGAAGGGTTCGGCACGGGGGGGAAGTTGCCTGGAAAATGAAAGCCTGATTGATGCTTCCGGGGCAATTTCACAGCTCTGGACTTCCAGCAGAGAGGGAGAGCGAGAGAGAGGGAGGGGGCGACTGTCGACTTTCGCCTGATTCACACGTGAGAATTACTCAGGAAGTGAATCCTGAGTTTCCTTAAAAGCTATGAAAGAGTTTGACGGTGAGACTCTGGTCTTTGAAGATGTTTTAGCTTCCCGGCCACTCTCTCTTACTGCTTCTGGCATTTATTGGTTTTGTATAGATTTTCTATTTGGCATGAAAAATAATTAACAGACTCCTGAAACCAGCTTGAGTTGAGTGATTGATTAGAAAAGTGTAAAAGAAAAGAAAAATATCAACACAAAAACCTTCATAATAAATAATAAATAGTGCTCCTCTGTCTCCTTAGCAGCCCTCTGTGTCTAAAAAGAGGATTTCCAGTTTATAGATATTGTTCAAAAACTAAGATTACTACAACGACCTTGTGATTAACTTTTTTCTCGACCACGTTTTCATGCGTGTAACGAGAATTAAAAAATGCTCCCTGGTGTTTTCTGGTTGATTTTATGCACACTCACATTGACTCAGTCTGACTCATGCATTTAAACTGAGCTCTCACGGAGCCGAATGCAGGTCAGGACGAGAGAGATGCTGCCCCTCCCTCTCCCCCCCCCCGGTGATGAGACATTCATGGGTGAAAACACGGCAAGAGAACAAACAGTATTTTGGATTTCACGGTACCGGGAAGGCTCGGGGACAAAATGATGGATTGTGGGTGAAGGGGGGGGATTGAGTATCCGTTCTGGGAGGTGTGGGAAAAAAGTTTCTGTGCGCTGAAGCCTGAGGATTATCTACTGTGAATGTGCAGGAGCTGGAATGGCGTGGTGCAGCTGCCTGGTGTAGGTGTGCATTAGCATAGGTGAATGAGTTCCTGGCAACGCGGGATCGGCATGAACAACGCTCTCTGCTCTTAATGAGGCCGGGCTCCGTATTAAAAGTTGTTTACCACATTGGGAGAATTCCTCCTGCTGATAAATGAACACGTTATGAAAGGATGATGTGTTGCTGCTGCTGCTGAGAGAAGATTGTGTGAGTTACACAAGCTGTCTTTGTTGCACACTGGTGCAGCAGCAGCAGCAGGTGAATGACAATGCAGCTCAGACACCCTCGTGTGTGTGTGTGTGTGTGTGTGTGTGTGTGTGTGTGTGTGTGTGTGTGTGTGTGAGTGCTCTCTACCTTTGTGAGAACCTTTACAGCTACCTTAGGTTTGAGTTAAAGGAGCCCTAACCCTAAAGGAATATTAAAGGATATTTTAGGAAAGTGGGGATTATTACCATATACTAGAATTCTGAGGTCAATCCTGATATCGACATTGAGTTTAAAGAAAAGAAACCTGTCCAGCGTGAACTCACTGGACAAAACTCCACATGAAGAGTGTTTGCACGGATTTTGTTTTCGTCTTTGACTGGAGTAAACACAGCAGACAGACAACACATGGGACGACTGGTCAGTTCTACTGGTCAACAAACACACAAATCCTGTGAGGACAAAACAAACACTGACTGGAAGCAGCAGCTCTGTGGAGGAGGATGAGAGCCGTGATGAAGATGAACTGTTTAAACCTACAGGGCGGATCAGGATGTTGAGTGAGCGACTCGATGTCACAGATATCAAACATCTTCATGAGAGCGGCTGCTAGCGTCTGGACCGGAAGATTTAAGATTTACAGATCACACACTGTGTCGTCTAATCACTTCCAGTTCCAGAGCAGACGTCCAATCTGACAGAGACACTAAAATATCAATTTATTATATAAACATCATTGGAAATGTTGGTTTATTCTCAACTTGCTCTTTAAAGGTCACCTCAAGGTTTGAAGGTTAAGATTAGAAATCACCGGTAGCTCCTGTGTAGATTATAACTGAGGTTTATCGCTGTAGTCACTGACCACTCCCACAGGTGCAGCGTTACAACACTCACAAGTGACTGTGTGTCTCCAGACACCTGTTGTGCGTCGGTTATTGGCGATGATGCAACCTGTCTAAACAAAACGTCTCTGTCACGTCGGCCATCGGACCAGCAGGATGACGCAGAGCAGGTTCCACCAGACGGCGGTGGAGCAAACACACAAAAGGGAAAAACCTCAGAGGGTAATCACAGCCTGTCGTTGTGTAATTCACATGTATTACAACACACAATGTAAACAGGGAAACCGAGCTGTGGCAACAGACTCCGCGATGACAGAGGACGATCGCTGGGTGGAATCATAGTTTGAGTGTTTGCTCAAATCAATTTGCAGTTTTTCACTTTCACTAAATCAGAGCCGGTGGAGTCGATGGAGCAGATTCCCACGAGTCAGAGGAAGAGTTGTTTTTCATTTAGTCTCGAGTTGCTTTCAGACACACACCTCAACTCTGGAGGGTCTCCTGAAATCATCCACAAGGGCTGTATGAGAGAACTATAATAATAATGATAATAATAATATACTTTATCTCTATTGCACCTGAGTGATAAGGAGCTTCAGAAGCACAAAGATAAAAATAAATAGAAAAGCCAAATCCGCACTGAGACAAAACATCTAAAAGAACAACAATAAACGTTAAAACATTATAAACAATAACCTATAAACATATTTCAAGTCCACCCGACCCAGCAGGACCCATACAGGTCTATGTCTCCTGGTTTGGGTCCCGGCTTTCAACTGAGACAGGTCCAGGTTCAGTTCTGGTGAAACGTTTAATGGTATTTTTAGGCATGTGAGGAACTCTAAAGAATCTCAGAGTCTTTTCTACTGATTTCCCAATCCTCCTTATTCCCCCTGTTAGTCCTCCTTCTCCTTTTTGTTTACCCACACTCCAACTGGACGTGATCAATAACCACAACATGAGCACCAGGATAATCAATGCATCACCTCCAGCGCTGCATTCACAACATGAAGACAAGATGAGAGGAGCAACTTCACATCGTGACAAGACCTGCAGATTTCACACCTTGGAAAAAACTATATAAAATGTCAGTGCCTGGAGGCAGGGAAAGCAGCCCAGGTTTATTTTTGGAGACATTTCAGGTGTGTAACCACAAATCACACAGATTTTTTCTTGTGCTCTCCTAATCAGCCACAACTGTCACTTCTCCCAGCGAGGAACTGGGAACGGGGGGTCAAACTTATCTCCCACACAGGAAGGCCAGATTTAGCTGCATCTCAAACCAGATTTCTTTCAGCTTTAAATCAGATTTTTCTCGTTTAAAATATAATAAAGCTGCTTTTGTTAAAATATTGAAAAGGGGAGATGAGGCTTAGAGGTCAATTACTGTGAGATGATTGCAGAGAGCACAAGTTCTCCTTGTAGCTTCTCTTCTCAACGTCTGTCGTGTGGTGGTTATGAAATGCTTCATGTCAGTGGGAGGAAGCGTTTCCTGCCCACACAACAGCGCCGGGCCGATTGGCTCCATCTTCACGTGTGTGTCAAGTTGTGAGTGAAAGTCAGGAGCTTGTGGCGTCCTCGACAAACAGTTTGTGTAACCGTGGGATTTAAAGGTTCCTCGTTATCGCAGCAGTCGCGGTGAGTTGGCGTTTGCACTTGTCAAGTTGGGATTAAGTCGGCAAACAAGGGGGAACAGGAGAGGGAGGGTGTGTTCGAGTGCAGGTCCTTAAACGCAAAAAGATATTCTCTCACACTCCCACTACCCAGAATGCAGAGCTTCCCAATCGCTGGCCTGTTTTGTGTCGCTTGGGCACCAGATGGTTCTCCCCAGAGCAAGGGGCCTAATTTCCCATCACCACCTGGGAACAGCCAGAAACTGGTCCTGCACTCACCCCTTGTTAATTAAAAGCTGTAGCTGCATGTTGGGCAGGACGCTGCATCTGTCCGTCTGCACTTTACTGACCACTGCATCTGTCCACGTCTTCTCTGGGTGGACAACGCGTCTCAACTTTCTCTAATTGTACAAAGATTTACTTAAAATATCCTGGATCCAGGTGTCGCCGTTAGCTGGTGACGTCATTGGGAGCCGGAATAGAGCTTCAATTAATGATTATTTCAATTAGTAATCTTTAATCAATCACTTAATCAGCCCTATACATTGCGGGCTGGTGATTAACCTCCCAGAACCAACAGGTATTTGATTTACGGTGACGTGAATGAGAGAAAAGCTGAAGATATTTATAATCAATAATCAAACCAGAAAGCCACTCAGGCTTTAAAGTCCCATGAAATTCAATCAAGCTCATAGATCAGTCGTCTTATTAGTCCAGAATCTTTTCTCTAATCAGGATCCATGAATTATTTAGTGGTAAAATGTAGAAAATGCCAAAAGAAAAAAACTATATTGCAATGATTAAGAAAGTGATTCCAAATCTGCACCAAGATCTAATTCTTCCCATAATGCATCATGTTTAATGAACATCCGTCAACATCACAATAACTGCAGCATCTCATTTCTTTAACCTAGTATCAGTCTCAGACCGACTACATATTTAGAAGCCCTCCTCAGTGCTAGTGTTACACAAGCGTTACACAATCCAGTGCCGGCTGCAGACAAACTCTGTGTTCCCAGTTTAAGCCTGTGGTTAAAACTGTGCAGAGCAGATCCAGCGGCACTGGCCTCCGCCTGGAAGACATCGTCTGAGACGTGTTGTCATGAATCATCCAACTGGTGCAGCGACGTTCAGCTCTTAATCCCAGTTTGATCCTTTAAAACCCAGTTAGTGCAGCTCGCCCGCGCTTCAATTACAGCCAAATTAAAATGGAGAAAGCAGGTTTATTTCCCCTTTGACCGGATTGTTTGTTCGGTCCCAAATATGAAATGAAGACGCATGAGTATATAAATCTGGAGAAGCTGAAGAACTGTTATTTTTTCAAAGAGTTTAATCACTCCCGGTAGAAGTGGACGGACAGACGAGTGGAAGCCAAGTGGTCATGTCGTGGTTTGTGGTAATCTGTTCTTACCGAGGCCGCGAGGACACGTGAGCTAACTATCGGTGTGAGCAGCCGACAGGAAGAAGGTCCGACACAAACAGGAAACAAAAAGATAAAAGTCTTCATACACAGGGTGAAAGAAACCAGACCTCGAAGTTTTTCCCAAATGTATTATCGAGCGGATTCTTGAATAATACACGTAATGACACTTCCCTGCTTCCCTCGACTCGTTCGACACGTTTCATGAAGCGTTCAAGGTGAAATGAAAAACAGGAGTTTTGTAATGTGGCTGGTTAAATAAGGACCGAGGCTGTGAGTCAGTTTCCCAACATGGAACGATAAAGACACATCTCCCTACACTGCCGGCCCCTCAGATGTCAGTCAAACGCCGGCATTGGAAAACACCCACTCACACACACACACACACACAGAGTCTCAAACAGTAGCGTCAGATTCCCCCCCCTGACTTCGAAGTGCAGTGTGAGGAGAGAGGGAGTCGGACGTCAGCGCAGAGAGAGAGATAAGCATCTGTCACTTCCATTCAGTGTCGGTAACTCGCCCAGGAAGCAGTAGAACTCGTCTCTGATCTCAGCTCAGTTTGTGCATAACCAACTCAAACTGCAGGAGTCTGTAGTAAGTGTTTGAAATAACACCGGGGGAGGATGATGAGCGTGGGGGGGGGGGTCTAACTGATGTCGACTGCTTTTGAAAAGATCTCAGGTGGAGTTAACGGGACGTCAGTCATCTGCTCGGCGGCCGCCTTCCAGAGCAGAAACGTGGGTTTATCGTTGTTGACGTGATATGATTGAATCCCACACGGGAGCGTTTGTTATCTCACAGCGGATTTAACGAGGAGTTCACAAACTGAAGAGGGCGACGACTCGGTGGATTGTTATTCTTCTGACTGTTGATTCTAGGGCTAGAAAATCCCTCATCTTCTGTAGAGTGAGAAAACTACGTTGAGCACAAACCTCCGCTGACATTCAATCGAGCTGCAGCATCTTCCAACATCTATACAACTAAAATAAAGCCTGTCCATACGCCTTCTCTCCTGGAAGCCTTTCAAAGAAATGTCCAAAAATGCCTCATCTTTCATTTTTAAAGATTTAAAAAATGATTTCTGTATCTAAAAGTTCTTCCTTGGCCCAAAAATGAATCGATCCATAAAGTTTCTTGAAATTGGGTCCAAAGTGAAACAAAAAGAGTCAAAGCAGAACCTCCTCAGCAGAAACCCTTTAAATAACTTTACAGAAAGTGTCATCGTGGAAAATCCCCCGGAAAGACAAAAACATCCCCCGACTGGATAGACGTGTGAGAGAGGATGTGAGTTTGAACCGACATCCTCATTCCTCCTCGACTTCAGAGTTACGGTAATGCAAAGGTTTCACAACCAATCGATAGCTTGACTCATGCAGTCAAACAACTTCTGAGTTTCAGAATCACCCGATGGCTTGAGTCATCGTCCGGCTCCCTCACAAGTCTCATTATTAAGAGAAAGATGAGCTAGAGGGGGTTTTATTGTAGTGTGTTATAATGTGAGCAGCAGAGAATGTTTGAGGTTAAGATCTGAACCAAAGACATCACAAGAGACAACAGAACAACCACAGATCATATGATGTGATCACGGAAAAAAGCACAAGATGAATCACCTCGAGGAAACAACACGGCTGAGAAGATATAACGTGGTTTCACCGCACAGGCGACTTATTGAGATTCAGATGTTTGTGACGCTTCGTTTTCACTTCAGATAAACTTTCCAAACTCTGTATAAGCTGTAAGAGTTTATATCACTTGTTATTTAATTGTTTTAAATGGTCAATAAGGTTTCTGGTGATATCTAAACATGCAGATCATTTTGATTTGCAATCTGCAAAGATATGAATGAATCATTCACGAGCAGGTATTCAGCTGAAACTTGATTCTTTCTGTTTCCAAAGAGTTGAAGTGGAAATTAAAAAACAAAGGACGTGGCCTCTGGGAGCTTGAATCAAAAGTGAAACCAAACTTTCTGCCCGGCAACACATCATATAGGGTAAAACAATAAAACCTTATTTTCTTTCATTTGGATGAACTGACAACTATAAAGCCTCATGTGAGACTGTGACTCTGACAATATTCTGACTTTACAGAAAATTAAGCAACACACAGGACAATAAAATACAGAAATTAAAGACTTTCAGTGACACATCTAGTTTTGAACGACTGACACACAACATCAAAACAATATATGTTCTGACATGTGGAGCCCAGTGAGTCTCCAGACTTTCAGGTTGTGTGTCATCATCTCGTGGATTTTGTGTATTAGCTGAACTCAAACTGCACAATCAGGTCGTTGCGCGCAGAGTGAACTCGCCGAGCGGCCACCTGTCATACAGGCATCAGAGCCACAGTCGGGGGGGGGGGGGGGGGGGGGGGGGGGGTGTGAACAGACCACGACCATGAGAAGCGTGTGAAAGACATAAACCACTATCAGCAAGAATCCAATGATGTCTTACTACAGCTCCCAGTGAAAGATCTTTACATATAGTAGGACACGGTGATCGCTGGGCTTATGGATTAAAATCATTTTTTTATTTCAGTGATTTGTCATCTACTTCCCAGAGCAGGTGACACTGTGATAAGGAACTAAATGTTTTTCATGTAGAGAGAATATTTGTTTGTGCCGTCGTGTTTTAGCCTCTCGCTGCAGTTTTCACTCACGCAGGCGTCTGTGCTGAGGCTGAAGAAAACGACTGACATCGGGGGACAAGCGAGGAAGAAACCTGCCTCGTCTCAATGTCCCCGTCAAAGAGAGTCCACAGGTCTGAATGTCCACAGGTCACTTCATCTGGACCCCACACACACACATCTGATCAAACACGTCGACCTGGTGTTAGTGATGAATGAAAGGATTTATCATCTTTGTTCTCTGCGGCTCCCTCGTGTTTCCCTCCTGCTAATTCCTAATCCTAATGACTAGCAGATAAGCACAAGTGTTAATTAAAGAGAGCTGCATGGTAATTATATCTCTGAGGGACCTGCGCCAGCGTCTCCTCCTCCTCCTCCCCACCTCCTCCTCCTCCGCCTCCTCCTCCTCCAGCTGACACTCCACTCATCCTTGTTTCTGCTCCTGCATTCCAACACTTGTCTCATTATCTCATCGTGACCCGAAGCTTCCACCTACTCCCTGATAATGGGAGGGGGTGCACAGTCCAATGACACTGGTAATGAAACCGCTGCTCCCTGGTTCCCCCGAGCGTGGGTAAAGGAGCTGTTTGGAACCCCCCCCTCCCTCCAGTACTAGTGAAATCACTGTGAAGCATATGAAATCAAAGCCAATATTTTCCTCTAACTCGGAGGGAGACTGGAAAAGGATGCAGCTCATGAAATTCATCTCGGTCTCAAAACAACTTCACATCACAATCACCAATCACTGCTGAGAAAACAGGGGGGGGGGGGGATGAAGGGATACGGATGCAGCAGAAGCCTTAGGTTTTAATGAAATAACGCCAGGCCTAAAATAATCCATCACGACCAAATCCTGCGTCTCCACCAGAACCGCAGCAATCTGTCCGCTCATCTGCGAGGGACAGGCGAGGAAATATAATAACAGCTCGGACAACAGAAGGGCTCGCCAGCATCGTGTGGGTATATGAAGTTGAGCTTATTAAAAACCCACAGTGGAAAACAAGCAGGCAACCAGGAGACACAATAAAGTGTGGTGTGAAAGACGGAGCGAGGAGACGGAGGAGGAGGAGCAGACACCCGCTGTTGGTTTAATAGACCCGACTGTAGGAGGCCCTCCGGTTCCACTATGTTGTGTGATGCGTCCTGTGGAGGCTGCGTCGGGTCCTCGGGGGAAGGTCACGACGGATGATGGATGTAATCATAATCAATGGGGATTCCACATCTAAAAAACGTGTTGGGGGGGCAGATGACCGGGCGGTTTGTTCCTGATGGTTTAACGTGAGTGAGAAGCGGTGGTGGATCACAGGAGCTGAATCCTCGTTCAGGTGAATACAGCAGGAGAAGTGCACCTGCAAAACCAAACTGATCTGGAAAAGGTTGTGGTTTGAATCCACAGTTTGGTTCACAGCTGGATTTTGCCGCCACGATTTGATTCCGCTACTTTATGATATTCAACAACCAAAACCTTTTAACCCATAAAAGATAACAAAACCGATTCCTGTGTGTGTCACATCCTGCAACGCACACATTCAGCTTTATTCAGATTATCATTTGCGTACGTGTGATAATTCCCTCACGATACGAGATGGATATCGCAATGCAACACACATCAACAATTATTTTGCAGTTACACAACAAACATTTCACTGATGAGATGTTGATGAATGCCAGAAAAATCAATCGCACAATGATAAACCAATATTCGGATATTAATGGACAATAAATTGCATGAAATAAATGCATTACATTGATACTTTGCAGAACTGAACAGTTCTATAAAACCTGTTTTTCTCTGCTATTTATGTTTTATTTCATCTTTAATTTCTCTTGTCTAGTTCTCACTCAGGATTCTGCTCCTGCACATGGAAATACTCGACTCTAGTCTACTTGCTTTTTGATTTGCTTTATCTTTGTCCTCATTAATTCTCATTATGTTCATTGTCACGCACCAGAACACCAAAGAGAAGACTCTTATCTCATTTGTTGTTTTCAGTTCCTGTTTCCATCTCCAACGACTCCTCTCCACCTGTTGACAGTTACACGCTGTGGGAGTGACTGGTTTCAGAATCAGTGTTCTTGACGTTATGTCTGAACAATGAGATTTACTCCCACGCACATGTGTGTTTTTTTCTCCTGTAATGCTAAATATCATAAATCTCATTATTCAGAGTAAAGACGTCGTCACCACAGAGTCACTGAGATTTCCACATTTCAACAAAAGAACCAGCTTCTCTCCCCAGAAGGATCCAACCTTCTCTCTCTCACCTTCAGATAAACATTCTCATCCCTGAAACCACTCGACCACAGCGACCGCAGACAAATGAGTGAATGTTGGATTAATATGCGATCGAGGATGGTTAATTATTCACCAGCAGCTCGGAGAATTAAAAGTGACTCATGATATTTTAATGAGCTGATCTGGAGCCGTCTCCTTTACGACGTCTGATAGGTCACGTTCTCCTCTTTTGTTGCCTTCCCGACTGTCACAGATGACATCATGCTGTTTCGGGGGGGGGGGGGGGGGGGGGGGGGGTGAGCGCAAAATTGTAGCCTCCTCTGCACCATCAGGAAATGATGCGATCCACGGAGGAGGAGGAGGAGTGGAGAGGGGGGGGATTGCACACTCTTCTCCTCTTCCCGGCTCCCGGCTCCAATTTCAAGACAAAAGCAGTCATGTGTAGCGTTTATTTTCATCCCAGGCTAAATAGCAACGTCAAATGAGGCGGCATTAAAGGATGTTTGGGCTCTGGAGGATTTAAAGAGGGTCAGAACGACCGGTTTGATCTGCAGAGCCGGAGCAAACACCGCGCAAATCAATGGAAGGGACATATTTTCACTATATTCCCTGGTTTGACTTCCTCAGATGTCAGGATTTGCCGTTTTTTTCAGCATTTCATATCAGCGTGCCCGTTCTAAACCTTCCTGTGTGGAATGCACTGTTTACGTGACCTGTTCTGAGGCGGACTTCTTTATGAACCTATAAAAAGTGACCTGCAGTCACTCAGCCACGACAAATAAAGACCTGCCGCTGAACCCTGAAGCCACGTCACCACTGTTCACCTGTTTATTCAACGTTGGGTACGGCTAGCTGCTAAAAAACACTTGAGAATCCGTTTTCATTGTCGTGAACACGCTGTTGTCGTCCCAGTAATCCAATCTAATATGTGAGACAGATCCTCCTGGCATTCTCCAGAGGGGCTGCAATGTGTCAACGCTAATGCAAGAGTCTCCAGATCGATAAAAAGTCTGCAGATTGTCCGAAAGAGCCAAAGTGAGACCACAACCGGAGATTCACCGTGAAAGCCTGAGGGTGTTGATGCAGTTCTTACATGCGACAGATAATACAAATATTTCAGGATGACAAATCTGAGCTTTTGATGATAGGAGCTCACTCCAGTGTCGATAGGCTGTAGACAAAATCACGTGATCTCCGCAGCAGCTCAGTTGTGACCCCATTGTGTGTGCGTGTGTGTGTGTGTGTGTGTGTGTGTGTGTGTGTGTGTGTGTGTGTGTGTGTGTGTGTGTCAGTGTGAAAGACAAACTCCGGAGAAAGTCCAGACCCGATTCTACACACATCCTCCGGAGGTCAAGTCTGAAACCAGCTACACACACAAAGAGTTCTGGAATCCAAACAAAATCCCATTCTCCCAATTCCTTTTAAACTTTGGATTACAGAGGAGAACCGGTTTAATTAGAAAAACCTGTATCCATGATTGGATTTCAAACCACATCATTTATCACGATGAAACTTATGAGAGCTATTTGAGATAAATGTTTCCTCAGACAGCTTCTGGAACAATCTCTACTGGAGCCTTTATAGAGGGATGGGTGCAAAAATCCTTTATGTTAGTCAGACTTTGGAAGCATTTTAGTTTTTCACCTCGTTGGTGATGAAAGAAAATATTATTTCTGCAAAAAACGAGCTGCGATGTGACTTCTAAGGTCAATATTACGAAGACCAATTTTGTCTCTCATTCAGAGCTTCTGGATAAGAGGCTCAGCCTTTATCAACAACACAATGCAAACACAAATCCTGCTTCTCCTGCAGAGTCACGACACACACACAGATTTCAGCAGCACACACATTGTGCACTCCGGGGTTTGACTCTGTCTGAAAACAATCATTAACGTCAGCATTCCTCGCTCCTCCGTGAAAACTCTGAGAACACAATGGCTTCAAAGAAACAAAAGGTTGGAGCTTGTCTGATCTTTTTTCAACCATAAATATCTGTTCTGACTGTCGTTGCTCGGGGGGGCCTTTCTGATAACCAAGATACAGGCAGTTAGGGTGGGGGGGGGGTGGTCATTGCAGGGGTCTAAAAAAGCAGAGGGTGATAAATATTCAAGGCCCTTTTTGTTTGGAAGAGCATTCCCCCCCAACCCTAATTATAGTCATATTACTTTCCCATCATGGGCCCTGCACTGGGCACAGAATCACTGGTTTGCACTTTACACATTTCCTCAGGGAAATATTCAGCTTTAGAAAAAAAAGGGGCGACAGAGCTACATGACTGAACCCTGAGATGAAGAGGCTTCAAGGAGAACCCAGCTCTTTATGCTCCTGAGTCTCAGACCCTGAGTTTCCCTGCAACACGTGGACGCGCGTTATGGAGATGGAGGTCAAGGGCAAACCCACTGGACGGTTCATGGAGCACCAAGGTGACAGGGGAGAGAACGACATGTCAGTGAAGTGCTCGTTTCTTGTGGACTTGTCTTACCGCTCGAGTTCTTGCCGCAGATGAGGTGCTGGTAGGGCTGCAGCAGACCCCACAGCTCCGAGTCCCCGTTGATGGCTTGCTCCAGAGACTCCAGCGTAAACTTGGGCACCCCGTTGTCCCTCTCCACCAGCGCGCTGCGCCGGACGCGGCCGAACACCTCCCGGAACAGGCTCTCCATGCAGGCGGTGAGGTAGATGGCGGCGTGCTCGTGGATCCTGAGGGCCACCCGACTATCCACCATCCACCTGAAGAACTTCCCCACGGAGAACACCAGCCCGCAGCGCACCGACTTGCCGCGGCTGAACTTGTCCCCGGTGCTCATGTTGTAGAGGGACAGCGCGCTCAGAGCCGCCGTGATGCAGTTGACGGAGACGGTCCAGGAGAGCACCACCTTGATGGCGCTCTGGATCTCGTGCTTGGTGCACTTGGCGTAGCGGAGGCTGAGCCGCTGCGCCTCCCGGGCCACCCGCACCAGCGCGCGGCCGATGAGCGCCGACAGCCGCGCCAGGACCTCCGGCGGCGGGTTCCCCAGCATCAGGTCCTCGTCCCTCCTCAGTGCGCCCTCCACCTCGCCGAGGCTCCATGGCACGTCCTCCAGCTCGGGCAGCTTGGCGCACTGACCCGAGCACTCCAGGATCTCCGTGTCCTCCGCCAGGACGGTGTTCACCGTGTCCACGCTGTTCTGTCGGCTGTGCATGGATTCCGTCAGATGCCAGCCGTTGCCCCCATGCGCGATGGACTGGTGCGCGTCGGAGCAGCACAGCGACACGCTGGAAGACCTGACCGAGTCCGCGGCTCCACCATAACCAGAATCAAGCGTTAAATCCTCCAGCGTCCTCACGACGGTCTTACCCTTGCCTGCCATAGCTGCACCGCATACTGTTGGGAATGCTCGCTCTCCCAGTTAAACGCCACAAACTCGTCCCGGTGCGTCTCCTCGCCCAGTAAATCCAGTCCAGTGAAGTGAAGCCCACTTTCCTCCGGAGCCTCCACGCGTCTCCTCCGTCCTCAGGTCGCCGGATGTCTCCGATCTCCTCTGGTCCACAACTTCACGCGAGTAACCTGAGAGCGCACAAGCCTCCGCGCGCACCCCGCACCGAGCGCAGCGCAGGCACGGCTCTGGCGGGGAGGTGGAGCCTACAGCCCCGCGGGCTCCAACGGGCCAATACGCGTCTCCGGTAGGTGTGATTGACGCGGACACCACCTACCTGCTGCCGTTGAGCAGACGCAACCTGCTGCTGGAGGAACAGCCGCAGAATACAGACTGGTACATGGAGGCGTCTGTGCCGAGCGGTCTGTGCTGCAGTGAGCTGACCGGGGACAGGAGGAGAGATGGATCCCCGCGGAGGCGACACATGGGGCGATGAGAACTCATGACATGTGTGAAACACACGTTTTAACTTCACTGCTGAAATCAAATGACAGCTTTAAATGACACTGACAAGTCTGTGGATTGATTTGGATAACAATGTATGAAATATATATGTTTGTATACTGTGCAACTTTGTGGTTATACATCATCCAACGTGCTTCACATGATACAGACCTATACATATTTTATCACAACCTCATCAACAGGCCCAACAACTTCATTAGGAAACACATTGAAAAATGAATATGATATCTATCTATCAATCAACCAATCAACCATCCAATCTATCTATCTATCTATCTATCTATCTATCTATCTATCTATCAATCGATCTATCTATCTATCAATAAACCAATCAATCAATCAATCTATCTATCTATCTATCTATCTATCTATCTATCTATCTATCTACCTATCTATCTATCTATCTATCTATCTATCTATCTATCTATCTATCTATCTATCTATCAATAAACCAATCAATCAATCAATCAATCAATCTATCTATCTATCTATCTATCTATCTATCTATCTATCTATCTATCTATCTATCTATCTATCTATCTATCTATCTATCAATAAACCAATCAATCAATCAATCAATCAATCATCAATCTATCTATCTATCTATCTATCTATCTATCTATCTATCTATCAATCGATCTATCTATCTATCAATAAACCAATCAATCAATCAATCTATCTATCTATCTATCTATCTATCTATCTATCTATCTATCTATCTATCAATAAACCAATCAATCAATCAATCTATCTATCTATCTATCTATCTATCTATCTATCTATCTATCTATCTATCTATCTATCTATCTATCTATCTATCAATAAACCAATCAATCAATCAATCAATCAATCATCAATCTATCTATCTATCTATCTATCTATCTATCTATCTATCTATCTATCTATCTATCAATCTATCAATAAACCAATCAATCAATCAATCAATCAATCAATCTATCTATCTATCCATCTATCAATCTATCAATAAACCAATCAATCAATCAATCAATCAATCAATCTATCTATCTATCTATCTATCTATCTATCTATCTATCTATCTATATATCTATCTATCTATCTATCTATCTATCTATCTACTTACCTAACTGTTGGTCCGTCCGTCCGTCCGAGGATTTTCCCTTCAATCTTAATATTTTAATAAACAGAGATGTCACACACAACTTTAATAATCTATTCTTCCTTGTTCTGTATTAATGTAAATACAAACATTTACTTCATATAATTTTTATGATATTATGGATGACTGCTATTTTTCTGAATGGAGCCTCATGTGGATGTTGATTATTCTGATTGTTGCTACAAAGGGATGAAATCCCAGTCTGAGGTTCTGCAGAGGTCGTCCCACAGGACCCCAGCACTACTGGTCATTTGAAGTGGGAAGTGAAAGTGGGTCTGTACAGAGGAACATCACACAGGCTTTAATCTCATGGTCCTATAAATATTTCAGTCTTTGAAGCCCGTTCCTTTGAGCTGCTTCCAGCGTGCAGACCTTCTGCTTCGAGGGGGTATCACTGCCTCGTCATGTTGTTGATGTTGTCGAGCGGCTGATCCTCCATAATACAACAATTTTGGAAACAAAGAGCGGGTGAGATGGATTCAGAGGACGTGCTGAGAGGAGCAGTTGGTGGATTGATGATTCATCCACTCTGCTGGGGCTTCTCCTTGTGCTTCGGAGCTGGACCGACCATCTGTCCACGCTGCCTGCCACGCCAGAGGCCCTTTCATATTTTCTTAGCATGACACTGCACTACTCCCAGAGCTGAAACTGGGGGGAAAAAAATAAACAACCCACAGCTCTGCACTGGAGTTTGGAGAAATGACGCGAGACACCCGTGTGTTGCAAAAGTAACAGATGGGAGAAAAGGGCATAACAAATCATGGCAGTTGTCTTACTCTCATTGTTTGGATGACAAATGGTAAAAAAAGACACAATCCCTCTGCATGATGTATGTTTCAACGCAGAGTATTTCAGCTCATCTATATCGAGATGCTCCACAGGAACACACACGGCCTCTGAATGCAAGTGAACAATGGGTTTCTGAGCAAGAAATATCCATCAGGGAAGATGTTTATCAATTGAATATGGAATAATTTAAACAAAAGAAGATTCTAACAAGTGACACGAGTGCCACCTGCAACAGTATTCATTATTGCTTGACCTCCACAGAGAGAATGAGCAGGTGATTTAGTTTGTGGGAGTTTTGCATTGAGGATTCTTCCCTCTCTGCTCCAGCAGTCTGTCACCGGCTGCTGAGGCAGTGCAGCAGATCTTCGTGATGATACACTCGGCTGAGAGCAGTGGAGGTTTGCAGCTGTCAGCTTCTTCTCTACGTGCACTGTGGTCCTCCACGTGCACTGTGGTCCTTCACGTGCACTGGGGTCCTCCACGTGCACTGTGGTCCTTCACGTGCACTGTGATCCTCCACAAGCTTGTCCTCACTTCATCAAGCCTTGGTTGCCTGGTAACAGCAGAAGGATCATGAGTTTTCCTGGCGAGATGAGAGATTGTTTGTGTTTTGCCAGAAAAGGAAACATATCACATGACCACGCTTCAAGTTTATGTGCTATCTTGTTTTAGTTTTAATCCCATGATTTATTTAATCATGTACTTTTAAGTATTTTATTCAAGGCCTGTTTTTTTTTACAGCATATTTGTTTATATTTATTTTTTATTTGTATACCTGTATTTATTATGCCTTCCATTATGTTTTTTTATTATTAATTTAAATAATTTTAACACAGGCACTTGACTGCACTTTATTATTATTGCACAAACTGCTGTTTGTATTGTCTTTGAACTGTTTGTTATTTGCACACAGGTCCTGAAAAACGCAAATTTAAAATCCAATGTATGTTTTACAGGTATTGCTGGAATGATGTGAATAAACTTGAAACTATTTGAATATTAAGTGTATTTTATCCTTAAGTGACTGTGATTTAAATGATATTTGGTTCTTCTAGCATACAGTAAATCAAACAAAACAAAAAGTAAGATTGAATTATAGCAACACTTATAGAAAAGGAAATACAACAGCAGAAATGCATTATTTGCAAATATCGGAAAGTTTAGCATCAAATGGGAGCTTCACAATTATTTATATATATCTCAACAGTATATAAAGTTATATGACTGCAGTATATAAAGTTATCAGATACTGCTGTGGAGCTATACTGCCGCTCAGTGGCCAAAACATGATACTACTCCCATTTCCCAAAACCGCAATTCTTGCATAATGTGAAGTGATTTTTATGTAAGAGAATAATGTGACGCATTTGTAAATAGAGCAAATTTGAAGAAAACTCGTTGATACAAACCTTGATAATGATTAATAATAATAATGCATTAAGAGAAGATATAAAGGAAAAAATATGATATTGAAAGATAATCATATATAGGTTAATTAAATTATGATTTTAAAATGTATGATCAGCCCAATATTGTATGTAATAAAATGAGGTGGGAGATAGAAATGGTTTTAAGCCTCACAGCAGGTTATACTATTAGTTTAGTAAAAGTTCAGCCACTGCTTTAAACTGACACACACACATTCACACACACGCACGCACACACGCACACACACACACACACACACACACACACACACACTGATCCATGCAAAACTATCACAAGTATTTTTCCAACAAATCGTTATAAAAGTGATTTCTCTCTGCAAGATATGACGAGTATGAGAATAGAGACGAGAAACTGAGGGTGTGACCTGTTATACAGTCTATGGTTGTACTACAATAACACCCACACACACACACACACACACACAGACACCCACCCACCCACACACACACACACACACGCACGTGAGCTCCATCCGCCCATGCCAGACAAATGTGCTCATCCGGGTTCTTCTGGGGTAAACAAGTCAGGGAGCGACTCAGACTGAACACGTTGTTGTGTTTAACTGTTTATATCAGTTTACATCTAAATAATTGATCATCAAAGTCTAACTTTACATTATTTTAAACTTTGTTTGTTATTATTAACTCTTTTTTTAAAAAACTTTTTGTAACGAGGGTGTACAAAGTGAAGCTCATGTGAATTAAAGTGTTTTATTATGTAAAACGTGTGTACGGGAATCGAACGGTGACCATCAGGGGACACAGTTTTATTGAGGGCATCGGCCGCACGCTGCAAAAACGTGACCTCGCTCTTACACCCACGCAGCGACGAGGGCCAATCACAGCACCCGGGAGCCGCGTGCGTCAGCTGCTGGGGCGGCGTCAGTGCTTGCATCGTTCGGCGAGGTGCTCCAGTGGGTGAATCGCAGTCGAACTGTTGACATCAACGCTACGTGATCAGCTCGAATCCCCCTCTCCTCTGGACAGCTGACGGAGACGAGTCCCACGGAACCCGTGGAGCTGTCGAGGCCGCTCACGGAGCATTCAGTCCCCGCAGGAGAAGACGGGAGCCGCCTCCAGGATCCGTGTTTACATAACCCAGCTGTGGAAGTGGAGCAGGGAGCAGCCGGGTCCTCTTCACCGTGTCCCCCGGTCCACAGGAGCTGATTCCGGAGAGATCGGGACAGGTCGCGTCTCTGCGTCGTTAATTGTTAATTGGGTCGTTTTGCTCCATTTTCACATAACTAGTTATACAACCAGCCAGACTCCATCCGCACCGCGCGGTCCTAAAGCCCGCCGGGTCACCCTCCCTCCCTCTCCACTGGTCAGCAGCCTCCTGAGACCAAATGGTTCAGCAGCCGTCAGATTATAACTTCTTCGACATTATGGAAAAGGTTCTGTTAGAGCAAGGTTAACTTAAGAGAAGCTCATTATTCAAATCGCTAGAAACAGAGTGAATTTAGCTCACAGGGACTTCTTCATCGTTGGGGATAGAAGAGGAGGGAGCCGAGCAGATACAGATTCTCATCCTCGAAGGAGATTCCAAACACAGGACTCATCCAGTCGAGTAATGGTGGTTAACACGATCCACTGGTTCAGGAAGGGCTTGCGGCTGCACGACAACCCGGCCCTGAAGGAGTCGCTGCAGGGGGCGGATTCCGTGCGATGCATCTACATCCTCGACCCCTGGTTCGCCGGATCCTCCAACGTCGGGATCAACAGGTGGAGGTGAGACCCCGGTTCATACCGAGAGCTGCACACACACACACACACACACACACACAGACCAAATCTACGAAATGACTAATTGTTCTGATGGAAAACAGATGTAATGGGCAGCTGCTGGTTATTGTATGCACTTCGAGGTTGTAGATGAACGAATAGGCCTTTGTTTTGCTCATGTCTTAATTGGTTGTTAATATAATAGTGTATATTAATTGGCAGCCAGGTCAATTAATGTCCAACAGTTTTGGTCTCAGGGTCTCTTTTGTCTTCTCCTTCTCTGTTATGATGCCACATTGATTATCTTTGGATTGTCAGTCGGATGGAAGTTGGGTCAAAGCTGTCAAACTGCAGAACATTTCTATATTTGCTGATAGATTCTATTGGTAATGATATGTCTGAATATTTAATAATTCAGTGGCTATATTGTGACAGTGATGCTTGTTGTTGTGAAGGACCAATTAAGGGAGTGCCTCAGACCACGTGTTTGCAGGGACACGAGACACAGGAGCACTACTTACTCCAGAGTGCATGTAACAGATAATCTGGGGCACCGCTGTGGATCAGGTGCATTCTTGAAATGTCACTGTAAATTAAGCTTGTTCTGGCACGTGAGCAAAATCTGGTCAGGTTGTGATCATAATGGGAGGATTTGAATTGAACAGTTTAGAGGTAGGTTAAATCTTCTGAATGAGTAAAACACACACACACACACACGTACACACACACCCACACCCATGTGGGTGGCACTCCTCAATTATCTCATTACATGGACTCAAGAACAGTGGAAACATCAATTATAGCAGCTACATAATCACATCAAGTGCTGGATGGGGACAACCCACATCATTTATGACATTTACTTTCCCCTCCACCTGAAAAGGTCAGATTGATAAACACTCATTTGAGTTGTTGATCCTCTTCTTCTTGCTAGACTTTAATTTCCCCCAAAATGGATTCAGTTCTTTGAACTTTAGAACATAATTATAGACCTGGCACCTTTCAAGTGTAAGGAGCTTTTTCAGGCTCATGTGACTCAGATAAGAACAATACTGGTGGTCTGTTTTTTGTCCTCAAGGCTGGAGGACTTATTGGTTGACCCATGCAGATGTTGAATCTAGGGCTCCTGAGGTTCTCAGGACTGGGGCTGTCTTGCTGGCGGCTCCTGTTTCCTCTCCTGCTGTGCAGCCTGAATAATGTTGCTCTCCCATGCTGTCAATAGGAGAGTAGGGCAGCAGCAGCAAACACGCGCCTGTTATGGAGCATCCTGGTTATTCTTACAGGGTTGTATAACTCCAGCCACGGGTGATGCAGCGCTCGCAAGTAGTTCACTTCCGAGTGCCCTGATTCCTGTTCCCTTACATCGTGTTTTATGGACCAAGCAGACATGTGAATGAAATATTAAAACCCTTAATCTCTAAAAAGGTTGGAAAGACAAAAACAGTCAGGGGGATTTAAATCCTGTTTCATCAGAATCATAAAAGATTTTCTCACTGCAGTTCTTCCCTCTGCTGTTTACCGCTGGGTTGAGAATTAGTTTTTACAAATGAAAAGCTGCAGTGAAGCTCTAATTGATATTCATTGGAGCAGCCATATAAAATAATGGTGCACTGGCGTGTCGTTGAACGTTCACTTTAATCACAGCTACGTGATAATGTGCCACTGTTGATATCCTGTATTATACATCGCTCAAAGCAGGAAATGGAGTCCTGTGCTGAAGGCAGTAAAAGCTGGCTACACTATTCAGCCTCTGTAAGTAGCTCTTGTTCACGTCTTCTTTGAGATTAAGTGAGCGATCTTTTATGAATGAAGAGGGTCTGTGTCTGATCATGTAATCACAATCCCCCCCCCTCCACATGGCGCAAGTAGGTCACTGGGTTAGTCGTAAACCTCTCGTCTTCCTCGTCTTTTTGTTTCGACCTACTTCTGCTTTTCTGCTGCGGCGAGAGACCCCAGCTCCCTCTGGGGATCAGCAGCACAACTGTGATGCTGAAAGTCCTTAACGTCATGTAGAAGAAGTTCACGAGGATGTAAATAGAGCGGAGTATCTCCATAAAAGAGTGTTTATCACAAGGAGGAGGTCTGTGATAGCAGGAGAAACTAGGATAGTGCAGCCATAGACGCCAGCCCCCCTGAATATGCCTGAATAGTTATTTCCATAGAGATCCATGAAATATGAAGTCAGTGAAACTCAACTCACCCTTTCTCTTGTTCTACGCTGAACTTGAATGAGTTCTTTCTTGGCCCGTGTTCCTTCCACCAAGTTTCATGGAACTTCATTCATTAGTTTTTGCATAATCCTTCTGACAAACAAACAAAATGGACATGGGGGGGGGCATGAGATCAGCTCTATTGTTTTGGTATCACATGGTCTGGATCTTGCGCGGCCGCCTCACACTGACCTTGGAGCAGCTGACACAGTTAATGGCCGCACACTCAATCCCCTGGTGCTCAGTGGCCATCAGATAAGACTGTAACCACTTCCAGATGTGACGGTGTATTATCATAACAAACATCACCGGCTTATAATTCAGTCTCATTCACAGAGCTTCACAGCCTCAAAGAAAAGACGACAACCCTTTTTGTGTCGTGTGTTACTTATCAGTGAGACACAATCTGACCCTATTGGGTTGCACAGTAAACTGCGACTGCTACGTTCGACTTGATATCTGATCTCGTTGTTCCCCATCAGGGCTTCTCTCTACTCCTTCATCTTAATTCTCCTCAGCTCTGTTTTGATCTCGACTCTCAGTGGCTCTTTATGATGCTGAGAGAGATCAACGTCCATCCAGCCGCGGTCACAGGAAACATGAACATTCATGAAGGAGTTGGAAATTATCGTCTTTGCTTTTTTTTTAAATGACACCGACTAATAAGCAGCAGAGGGAGAGCTGGGTACTGGTCACTCACACCACAGGCCTTCATCTTACCAGTGTAATACATGAGTAGAGCTGAACTAATTATTAATCCATCATCAAACCAGTAGCAGATAGAGATAACAGATGTAATTCAAAGCAACGTGTAATGTCTGTGGTTTAGAGTGTTGCTCCCATGAGGACGAGACGAGGAGAACCGGCTGCTGCTGAACAGGATTTATGTAATTTTAGGGAACAAATCTGCATATTCACGTGTCAGCTCTATGCTAATGCGCCGGAGTCATGTAACCGCAACCAGCGTCTGTGCCTCTGTCGCACGCTGTGGAGGGAAACAGCAGAACACGCTGAACTAGGTCACCGACTCAGGGAGACGCTCTTTGTGCCGGGCACTTTGCAAACACAGTGTGTTTCAGTGTGGGTGGTCCTGATGAGATTCTGGTGCATGCACTTGCACATCAGAGACTGGGCTGACAGGAAAGTGCTGCGTTTATCTTGGTTGTTTTGTCAAACCCAGCATGAGACGGATCCCTCCTCCATGTTCAAACAGAACTAGTTCATCTTTTAGACTTTGATTGAAAGGAACAGGATGTCCCCTCTTTCAGCTTTAACATCATTCGAGTTCACGTCTTTGGTCGAGCTCTGTTTTTAACCTCTGCTCTGTTCTTATCCTCCTCCAGGTTCTTACTACAGAGTCTGGAGGACTTGGACTCCAGCCTTCGGAAGCTTAACTCCCGTCTGTTTGTGATTCGGGGCCAACCCACCGATGTCTTTCCCAGACTTTTCAAGGTGACACGTTTACCTGAGCGCGCCCGCGTGCTTTGACCATAAATCATCAAGTCCTCTCACTTCAACTTAACTTTATTAATTACTGTTATTATTAATCCCTGTGCTCCAGGAGTGGAAGATTTCTCGCCTGTCTTATGAGTACGACTCTGAGCCCTTTGGGAAAGAGCGAGATGCAGCGATCAAGAAGCTGGCCTCTGAGGCCGGAGTGGAGGTGACAGTCCGAACCTCACACACACTCTACGACCTGGACAAGTGAGTCCATATCACCTCAGCAGCTGCATTTCATCCATCTGTGAACCCACCTGTGTGTTTCTATCTAAGTACCTTCGAGGTCCTTGACTCTTTCTCTTTCTGATTTCCTCTCTCCAGGATCATAGAGTTGAACGGGGGTCAGTCCCCTCTGACCTACAAGCGGTTCCAGACCCTCATCAGTCGTATGGAGGCAGTGGAGGTGCCTGCGGAGTCCATCACCGCTGACATCATGGGGAAGTGCGCCACGCCACTGTCCGACGACCATGATGACAAGTTCGGGGTCCCCTCCCTGGAGGAGCTGGGTGAGTGGAGCCATAGAGACCTAAAAACATGATCACATGTGGCATATAAAGAAATTAAAAAGCGCAGCCTAGATTCTAATGTGTTGTTTCTAATGTGTCCCTGCAGGTTTCGACACGGAGGGTCTGTCCTCCGCTGTGTGGCCGGGCGGAGAGACTGAAGCCCTGACACGACTCGAGAGGCATTTGGAGAGGAAGGTAAGACGAAGAATCTTTAAAAAGCATTTAACCTATTGTCCAGTTACAGTGAGATGCTCTGGCTGTTCCTCTCCGAACATGACAGCCTTCATGGGAGCTTTTCTGTCCTGCACGGTCATATCTGATCCCTTTCCTCTTTTCCTCAGGCGTGGGTTGCCAACTTCGAGCGTCCCAGAATGAACGCCAACTCGCTGCTGGCCAGCCCGACAGGCCTCAGCCCGTACCTGCGCTTTGGCTGCCTCTCCTGCCGCCTCTTCTACTTCAAACTCACCGACCTCTACAAGAAGGTACGTCAGTGAACATCTCCCAAGATAGAAGAACAGCTCTGGTTCTGTCCAACAAATTACCCAAAGCTGATTACCTTAAAATCAAATTTCACATTGTTCTATCCTCTTCTCCAACCCCTCAAGGTGAAGAAGAACAGCTCCCCCCCCCTCTCGCTCTACGGTCAGCTGCTGTGGCGAGAGTTCTTCTACACGGCGGCCACCAACAACCCGTGCTTCGACAAGATGGAGAGCAACCCCATCTGTGTGCAGATCCCCTGGGACCGCAACGCAGAGGCGCTGGCCAAGTGGGCGGAGGGCAGCACGGGCTTCCCCTGGATCGACGCCATCATGACGCAGCTGAGGCAGGAGGGCTGGATCCACCACCTGGCCCGGCACGCCGTGGCCTGTTTCCTGACCAGAGGAGACCTGTGGATCAGCTGGGAGGAGGGCATGAAGGTAGGCCATGTCGATTCTACAGGACAGGAGTTTAGGGAGAGATATAACCATTTGTGTTTGTGGGTTAACATGAGGCTCGTGTGTGTGATCAGGTGTTCGAGGAGCTGCTGCTGGATGCGGACTGGAGCGTGAACGCAGGAAGCTGGATGTGGCTCAGCTGCAGCTCCTTCTTCCAGCAGTTCTTCCACTGCTACTGTCCTGTTGGGTTCGGGCGACGCACCGACCCCAACGGAGACTACATACGGTGAGAGAATCTGATCTGATGTGCTGGTTTAACAAACTTATTTAACATGTAACATGGACGTCACTGACATGTTGACTAAACCTCAAATCCTGGTCTCCTCCCTCAGGCGCTACCTGCCCATTCTGCGAGGGTTTCCAGCCAAGTACATCTATGATCCCTGGAACGCTCCGGAGAGTGTACAGAAGGCAGCCAAGTGCATTATCGGAGTCCACTACCCAAAGCCCATGGTGCACCACGCAGAGGCCAGCCGCTTCAACATCGAGCGCATGAAGCAGATCTACCAGCAGCTCTCCTGTTACCGGGGCCTCGGTGAGGACCCTGTTCTCTCAGACATGTTTGATATTAACATGAAGCCTGTAGTCTGTGGTATTAAACTTGCCGTGGTGTTGTCTGTGTCCTCAGGCCTTTTGGCGACAGTTCCCTCCAACTCCAATGGTAACGGTAACAGTGCCGGTGAAGCCTCCTCAGATGGGATGGGATTCCACGCTGAGGCCACTCATGATGCTGCACCTGCGTCTGGTAAGAGACCCCCCCCCCCCCCGTCCTCTCCCACTCAAAACTCCTTTCTCATGACTTTCCCTGTTGTTACCTGCAGCTAAGTTATCCATGCTCAAATGCTCTTTCTTCTCTTTGGCTCCAGGCTACCGGATGCCGGCTCACTCCCAGGGAGACTGGCAGAGCGGCGTCATGCTGTACCAGCAGGGGGATCAGCAAACCAGCACACATCAGCAGGGTGAGGAGGAGCTCCCATCGAATCCAGTCTTCTCTGTGGACTTACCATGCATCCATCTGTTGTAAAGGCATCATAGCATCTCAGCTAACTCTTGACTCCTGCTTGTTATTTTCCAGGCTACTCAGGCACCAGCTCCAGTATCATGTGTTACACTCAAGGCAGCCAGCAGGTTCCTGCCCCTGTCATCCAGAAAGGTGAGTGCTGATAGGTCCGCTAGAACTGCAGTCTGTATTCATGGATTGAACTTTAATATTTGTGTCCTATATCTAAGGTGGTAATAGTGGACTGTTTTTCTGACCTGTGCTGTTGTACTCTCCAGGGCTTGAACACCACTCCATCACTCTGACCAGCGGCAAACGCCACAACGAGGACTCTGGAAACGGCAAAAGCTCCAAACTCCAGAGGCAGAGCACTCACTAGAGAGGTTAGTCAACAGGACCTGACCTGAAGTCTTTATAGGAGGAAAATAGAATGTGACAGAAAGTGGGAAAGTTAAGGTTCCTCAATTGGCTCTGAAGATCAGATGTTCATCCATCAGCTGCATCCAAAGCAGATATCAGTGTTTCAAACTCGCAGAACAATATAGAAACTCTGGATTATTAACGAGCATTTATTGTTTGTTTTAATCCTCCATCCTTTGTTTTCTTTTCTCTCTCCACACAGAAAGTGTCTGCAGACGGATGGCGAATAAACAGCCAACACGGAGTGGACGCTTCATTCTCGTGAAAGCACCACAACGTCACATGATCTCCCCTTCAGGAGGAAACGAGCCCGTCATTAAAACTGAATTCACGAGTCCCAGTGTCTCCAGTAAATCGGACTGTATATTCTCATCTGGCCGGTGCTGTCACCGGAGAGGCTGCTACACTGGGCTCGTCTTTTGGTTAATATTCCCGGGACAAAACATCCTTGTGTATAATGACTTTGCTAATTTCAGCTCACACACAACTTGTACATATTTTAATTTTTGTATGTGTGTTTTTCTCTCTTTGTGTACACCCCCCTTCCCGCCATAGACCCACTGATATATATATATATATATATATATATTTTTGATATGAGAAATTATTGGGGATGGACTTTTCTTTTTGGAATATTTTCAAAAACAAATTCAAGCATTTATAGAACGTCCATTCCCCCCAAAAAACAAAAAACAAACGGTGATAAATCTTGTATCTGTGCTATAACAGCTGCTGGCTGTCGTTTACTCAACTTTCCCAATTTTCAAACCATCTGAAGTATTTATCCACAGAAGTGTCTCGATCATTTCCTCTGTGTCCGAGCTGGCTCATCTTATTCCTCACCACTGCAGAGGTGATATCAGTGCGACAGTAACTATCAGCGTATCCTCATTGTCGGTGATATTTCAAGACAACACGACAGGATTGAGGAGTCCTCATATCAAGGTCCCCCCCCCCCCCCCCCCCCCCTTCCCCTGTATATTTCCAAATAACTGTACCACTTGAGAGAACTGTTCCATTTGCTCAATCTGCTTGTTTCATTAAAAGTGGGTTAAATATACAATCGGTTTCATTCTGTTATTTAATGGGGTTGAAAATCATTAAATAAATATAGATTTTAAACTTTGGAATCAGTAATATGTGCAGAAGTCAAATGAGATAACTCTGCCTCTGGGGAATTTTATAAAATCCGGACCAATTTGACTGATTTGATTTCAGAGGTCAAAGGTCACAGTCACCCTATATAAAGTTAGTATTTATGTGCCGGTTATCCCTCATCCTTTATCTTTGTTCTTTGTCATAATGCAGATATTTGAAAGAGATGTCGAGATGTTAATCAAATGCTCTAAACACACAAACATCACACGTTGTTTACAGCGTTAATGTTTTAACACATTCTGACTTTAAAGCACATAAACACTCTGAAGTCAGAACTTCGTGACTTCACCGTTAGTTTGACACTGAAGAAAGAAGTTTAAAGTCGTAACAGATGTTGACATTTATTGTCTCATCTGTTGAGTTCAGGTGTCACAATCATCAAACCTTTATCTTACTTTAGTAGACAGGTAGTGTGTGTTGCACTTGTTTTCATACAGTACTTTTATATTTCTCTACTACATCTTAAAAAGATTATAAAACAGTCATGGACCCTTCGGCATCAAATCAAACATGTTTTTGTTTTGCCGGAGGAAGAAGATAAATCTGTGTGTCTCTTTTCTATAATCAGGAGTAAATAACATTCCCATTTCCCATCATTCACAGCCCAGTACAGAGTCACGTGCAGACACTCAGTCCTCAGCAGACCTGAGCGGACACACAGGGTTAAACATCGGCCTCTGCTGCCTGAGGTGCAGTTTGACGTAACTCATCTCAAAGTCCTTCTTGGTTCCGATAATAACGTCCAAGCTGCCGGAGCGCACGTCGTACCCGTAGGACGCCAACTTGTGGATACGGTACAGAACGATCTGTGTGGTGAGCTCCAGGACGTTTGGCGTTTCCTTCACCTGCTCCATGCTCACTCCGACGTCCATCAAGCCCTGGAACCGCCCCACCAGGCTGGGCAGGGAGTAGTGCAGGATGGCCGGGCAGCGGATCATCGTCTCCTTGAGTTCGTCCTTGGAGCAGTCGAGAACCCCCTCGATGTAGGCCAGCGCGTGCCGCATGGCTTCGGGCTGCAGCTCGGCGATGGAGGCCCTGAGGCTGGAGACCAGGCTGAGCAGCTCCTCCGTGGTGAAGCCCTGCTCCCGGAGGAAGCCCAGACTGTCCCTCCAGCCCTCAGCGGGCCGCAGCAGGATGCTCGGGTTCTGGCTCAGGAGCTTCTGCAGCCAAACCCGCACGTTGTCCTCATCACCGCCCAAGTCCAGGTAGGTCTCCCTCAGCGTGTGGATGACCTCCTTGTTGCGCTCCAGGGGTTGACTGAAGCTGTGTGGGGCGCTCGCCATCAGCTTACCGATGATCCGATTGCTGAGGTGAAGGCTCTGGAGGAAGAGGATGTTGGCCCTCTGGTTGCTGTGGTTAGTGAGCGTGAAGAAGGACGCTGGGAACTTCTCGATGATGCTCATCAGCTCACGCCTGTTGGGGCACACGGACACCCAGAGGTCTCTCTGGGCGGCCACGTCCTCTGGTCGACACAGGACGGCCTCGGGGTGAGTCTCCAGGATCCGGGCGACCGCTGGTGGATCTGCCCCCATGTCCCTCAGCAGGTCGGCCGTTTCAGACACGTACGTGGAGCCCTCAGACAGGACCCAGGCCTTGAACTTGCGCACCTTCCGGATGTCCACTGACAGTTCGTAGAGGGAGGCCACGGTTTGCTGGTTCTCCACTCGTCTGTTGGGAGGAGGCGCTGTGGAGGCGGAGGCGTAGGGAGGGAGGAACAGCCTCATCCTCTGACAGGAGGTGGACAGGGACGCAGTGGTGACACGGAGCATCGTCAAAGTGGATCTGCATGAAAAATTAAAGATCAATAAGCACAGTGATAGAGATGTTTTTAAAATTAAGATTTAATAACTTTTTCCTTAAAACTTTTTCCTTAAAAACAAGATATTTGCGTGTATTTTTATTTGGTTCACCTTCATAAACTCTATGCAGTCCAATACATCAGTGTTGTGTGGCAGCAGCTTGCGATTCATATAATCAGAGGGATAGTTTAACAACTGTTTGATTGTATATCTGGCCAATAACATCTCAGAATAGAGGAGAAGGACATCACTTGTACATTGTATTTATTATTTGAAAAGCAGGGACCAGTGAATTCAGAAAAAAGCCAAGTATTACAGAGATATTTCCTCTACTAAATCATTTTTCTTCTCTGCCACACATACTATTCCCCTCGGTGCATTATGGGGTTTTGTGTATTTTATTTCCAATGCATGGTTAATGAGCTGGTACATATGTTTTAAAGGAGATATCTTTTTCTTGCTTTTAATAATGTCACGACTTCTCAGTTTAATCTGATGGACCCTGTGAATTCCTGCACACCAGGATCTCTGTGCAACAATATATAAATAACTCACTCATTGTAAAAATATCTTAATAATCTAAACCTGGACTTGATTTCACTCCAGAACCAACAGTGACCTCGTTTAACGCCCAATTAAAAGCTTAACACTGATGTTGTGTATGTGGAAGCCACACGGACGCTGCGAGTACACAAAGTACTGAGTGTACCGCACAAACGCTTTGTCCTCGAAGGCTGGAACAAAAACACACTGTTCCTCACGTGATGCATGTTGTGTGTTGTGCAGCGGACAAACGCACAACAACACAAACACGCCTGTAAACACAAGGACAACTCGGGTTTGTTTACGTGAGAATTTAAATGAAAGTGTTGTTATTACCAGCGAGAGGAGCTGCAGCTGGAGGTGTCCTCGATACGTCACACCCACCGTCCCGCTTTCATAAGCAGCGCACGGAGGGAGGGGCGGAGTCGAAGAGGAACCATAGACTGGGAGGAACACATACGAGACACGTGACCACTCCGCCCGCAGCCAGCGGGAGGCGCTGTGGAGTGAGGGGGCGGCACAGGTGCTGCCAAGCGGACACACGGAGGTAACACAGCCGCTGAATCACGTCCTCATCCCCGCAGAGCTGAGCCCGAGCATCGGGGGGGGATGGATGTCTCTGGTAACGTGGAGGTAAATAAATCCGTGACACGTTAAGAACCGGAAACAAGTGGAAAGTAATGTAAACACAAGTTTTACACTGAAGCTGGAAACTAGCTTGTTGCCTGGTAGCTTAACTGCTAACTTCCGGTTGTACACTCACAACACAACACTTTTTAATTAACGAAACGGTTCATGACGTTTTCAAATGTTCAAGTTCATGATGTTAAAGTCAGAAAACGTGACCAACTGCTAAAAAAACTACAAATCCCACATCCCCGTTCCGGTCTCACAGCTTCCGCGTCATGTGACACACTGACGCCAATCATATCAGAGAGTATTGCTGCTCCAGATAAATGGGACAAACCCCTTCTAATTAAATTGTTGTAGATCGTATATTTTATGTGAATATTCATATTTTAAAATCACATAGATAGATAGGAAACACCAATTGTTTATTAAATTGTACTGCTTCTAGTCCTTCATATAAATATAGATATTTTTTCAATAGCTTCCGTGTCATGTGACCAAATTAGTCCGAATCATATCAGATAATATTATAACACATTAGATAAAGAAGACGCAACTCTTAAACATATTTTATTTCTTTTTATATTTCTTATTTCTTTCTAATGATTCAACGTCATGTGGCCCACT
Organism: Pleuronectes platessa; assembly: GCF_947347685.1. NCBI lineage: Eukaryota > Metazoa > Chordata > Actinopteri > Pleuronectiformes > Pleuronectidae > Pleuronectes > Pleuronectes platessa. Next base: position 16,789,127 of record NC_070647.1, on the reverse strand, counting down.
GATTCCTATTATCCTAGATAAATAGGACAAGCCCCTTTATTTAACTTGAGTACTCCTTAATATTGATTTATATATAATGAAAAGCATATTTTGTTCCAATAGCTTCCATGTCATGTAACTGATTTCAAACTAAAGCTGAATTGTTTTCTTACCCTGGATGAACAGGACAAATATGATTTATAAAAGAGGTGTGTCTTGTTTATACAGTGTGATAAAACAGTATAGCATTGGTATGGCGTCAGTTGGTCACATGGCATGACAGCGATTGAAATATGGTTTTTGAATATGAATAAAACATATTAATATTTACAATATAAATTAATGTTTTGTTTGCCCACAGGTGATTGGACAAAATAAGAAGATGTGAGCTACTGGGGATAACTCAGCAGGGATGGGTGAGTAATGACAGATTTGATTGGTTCTTTCTTGGCCCTTATCCGACATACTTCCAGCATGTGTTGTGGAAATCCACGCTCTAGTTTTTGCTGACAAACAAACAAACCAACAAACATTTCAACCTCAACCATAGAGAATCACAGTGACACTTAACTGCAGTGCACAGTGTTGACCAGACGAGGTCACTGTAAATCCAGGGTTTTTCTAGCAGCTGCTTCTCGTGAGCAACACAAACTTTTCTTGAACTCAGAGACTCAAACTTTGCAGAAACACTGGTTTGATTATTGTCACTGCTGTATTCCTGAAGCTGCTTCCTTAAGACTCTGATCTCACCAGGACGAAAGCCTCTTCCAATGTTTGTATTTGATTGTAAACCAGTCGCATGAGGTTTAAACACACAGGAGTCCTACTGTATCCCTCCTTCAGAGCTGTATCTGTGTCTATTCATAGCCCTCGTCATTTGTTGTCTGTCTTTGCTGATGGACACAGTTGTCCCTTGGCAGCAGCGAGCGAGGGACCTTGATTATACTGGAGCCACCTGCTGTCCTCATGTTGTGCACAGGCATGTTGCAGCACAGCTCCGTCCACCCCGGGACCAGACAGACGCGGGACATTCTCACACAGGCTTTAAGACTCGTTTCATGGTCCTTTAAGGCCACGATTATAATCCAAGCTCCAGAAGATTTATAGCAACACTGAAACATAACGCCCAGGAGATAACGTGTGATCTACAGCAGAATAACGTCCGAGACTTCATCCTAAGGAGGTGTCTGTTAAATTAGGATACTCGCATGCACCTGTCTCTCTTTGTCACTTATCTCATCCTCTGAAAATTGCATATGTCCTTTTCCACTGATAACTCAAGACGTGATAACATACATTGTTGACGTCGGCTTTTAAATGTTGCCCCGTGGGTGCAATTACGTTTTAATCCTCTCGGTGCTGAAAGCAGAAAGCCTCCGATAGCAAGAATGTTTTCATTACATTCCAAAATGGCGACGAGGTTGGAGCAGTAAAGATCATCTTGCACGTCATTGTTCTTACTGAGGGTTTTTTATGAGGCCTGTGTCTCTTCAAACTGTTTGTGTTTGCAGGGAAAACTTTAGATAAATGATAAGAACAGATTTTTGGGCAGCAGATGACGCTGAGGGATGATATGAGGGAGTGAATCATTCCAATACCAATGTATTGGCCAGTATTTATACATTAAAACTGTTAATGATTCGTTAAAATGTTGTTATTAAATCCTTATGACAGGGAACTGCGATTGAGGCTTGATTTTTTACAGTTTAAACAAAACCTTTATTATAGATAACTTCAAATAAAAGGATAACATAAATACCAGCGAATTCATAGTTTTTGTCTGAAAAATAAGTTTTCAATTTGGAAAACATCGGGCTTCTCTTTACGTACAGATAGATTCACACATTTAAATTTACACCTACAGTCATTTATTTTGAATAAAAAATAACCTTTGTCTGTTGGTGTTAACACCTTGAATATCCCCGGCTCAGGATATTCAAGGTATTAGCTCAATTTGGAAAATGTGACAGCTGCAGCTTCCCATCATTAGAATCCTCGCTGGCTCTTACGCACTTAAGAGATCGCAATTTGCGTCGTTAATGGAAGTTCATAATCACCGCCTGCTTTTCAGCGGTGGCTATTAAACCATCACGATGGATTAGCAAGTTCCCGAAACCGCGGCTACAGTTGGATGATTCATCGACGGACCACGTACGTCACTGGAACGATCCACGATTTGTGTAGCAGTTGTGTTGCGTTGTTTTTTCTCTATGTTTCTGCTCGGGAATTTCTGCCTCCTGTCGCTGCAGGGGGCTCCGGAGGCCTTTGAAAGAATGGATTGTTATTTGTTCTTGTTTTGTGGGACTGGAAAGCACAAGTGTGTGTGTGTGTGTGTGTGCATCTGTTGTGAGTCTGAAATAGTCTCTCATCTTGTCCTTACAAAGGAATGAGGAGCCCTGTAGGGTCAGAGTCGACAGCAGGGGGTCTTTAGGGGATAAGTGGGGGTGTATGTGACCGACAAGACTTGGTGAAGGAGAAAATAGACCACTCCATCTGTCTCAAATCCGCCCTGCTGCTGACCCGCACTCTGGAGACTGTGGTCAGCTCCACGGTCACATGGTGATGGCGAAAGCCTTAAAACCCCCCGAGCCACAAGCCCGAGACCCCAGTCATCTCTGAAACACCAGCTGGTCTTGGTGTTCCTCCTGCCTTCTCTTGCCTGGACAGCTTCCCGAGGGCCCATCATGTCCGACACTGAGGAATTTGTGGAGGAGAATGAGCAGGAGGAGGAAGAAGAAGAAGAAGAAGAAGAGGAGGTGAATGAGGAAGAAGAAGAGGAGCAGACGGATGATGAAGCGGAGAAAAAAGAGGAGCACGCGGAGGGGAACGAGCATGAAGAAGAGTCTAAACCCAGACCCAAGACGACTTATGTGCCAAACATTGCTCCTCCAAAGCTCCCGGATGGTGAGAAGGTGGATTTCGACGACCTCCACCGCAAGAGAGTAGAGAAGGATTTCAACGACCTCCAGACGCTGATCGAGGTGCACTTCTCCAACCGGCAGAAGGAGGAGGAGGAACTGTTGGCGCTGCGTAGCCGAATTGAGCACCGCCGCTCTGAGAGGGCCGAGCAGCAACGCGTCCGCACAGAGAAGGACCGTGAGCGGCAAACGCGGCTGGTCGAGGAGAGGACCAGGCGTGAGGACGAGGCCGCCAAACTGCGCGCCGACGAGGAGGCCAAGAAGAAGAAGATATTCACCAACAAGTCCTTTGGAGGCTACCTGCAGAAGGTGGACCAGAAGAAGGGCAAGAAGCTGACAGCGCGGGAGGAGAAGAAGAAGGCCTTGATGGAGCGCAAGAAGCCGCTCAACATCGACCACCTGAACCAGGAGAAGCTGGCGGAGAAGGCCCAGGACCTCTGGCAGTGGCTCCACCAGCTGCACGCCGAGAAGTTCGATCTGTCCGAGAAGCTCAAGAGGCAGAAGTACGACATCTCCGTGCTCCGAAACCGAGTCAACGACCACCAGAGGGGCTCCAAAGCGTCCAAGACCTCCCGCAGCGCCAAGGGGAAGGCAGGCTCCAGGAAGTGAGGCGCCCAATTCACGGCAACTGGACTGCCAAGTCGTTCCTGGACTATTTGGCTTGAATATACAACTTGTATCAGAGAAGTTATCCCAGGGATCGGGTGTAGAGTGATGGGGAACCTCCTTTTTTCCAGGCCACCCGGGGATCTGAAGTGAGAGAAATGAAGTTAATGAACATCTTGTTCTTGAACGACATTTGAGTATCAACGTTCACTGTATTCGTCTGCTCACAAGCTGTGATTGAAAAAGTTTGTTTTACTTGTGTACTTAAGTATTTTCACCTACATATTTGTTCATGGTTACTTTTTGTTTATTCCTTTATCTGAAATGTGTGATAAATTGTTTTAAAAGTCTTCATACAAGCTGAGAAAATTGTTTTTTGTTTCCAATAAATCACGACTCAAATCTTTTGAAACACGTCTCTGCCTTTTGATGCTCTGTAACTTTTTAGAATTTGATGAAATGACTGGTTAAGATCAGTGTGTGTCTGTGTGTGTGTGTGTGTGTGTGTGTGGGGGGGGGGGGGGGGGGGGGTGTTAAATGTTTGAAAACAGCTGTTGCACAGCTGATATCTTTACGCAGCTGATTCAGTCTATTTTCAGCTCAGGGTGAGTCACAAAGAGGAAGAAGCTTCACAGAAAGGAGTTTGAATTCCTAAAGGTTTCATACAACAACGACAAAGACACAAAATCTGAGATCTGCTTAATTTTGTGCAATTTAAAATGAGTAGAATCCAGATTTTGTTTTCATTTAAGAAAATTCCAGTAATAGACCACACACACGTGTCATCATTTCTGTTTCCAATCACTTTATGATTTCGTTAATCAAATCAGGATTATGTATCATAGAGGCCGATCACTTTACATCCACTCGCTTTCTATGTCCTGAAAACATCCTCCTCTCGGTCAACTCAATGTCAAAGTATAGAGTAGTGTCAGGCTATTCCCTCTATGTGGCGCCAGAGCACCAGTTTGTGATGTACAACTTTTATAACACACTGTTTGAAAAAGGTGCATTACACAGCCAGATGTTTCTGAATGTCTATATAATACATATTTCTTTGTAATTTGAAGAATCAAACAATTAACTCAGTTCTCTAAATTTTCATAAACCAGGTATGTGTTTATATTTACTTTCCCATTCTTGGTGTAAAGCCACAAACTCTATTGTAAACCATGACATTGGACTTCGAACAGGAGATTCTACGTCTGTTAGTTCACAGAGAAAGACTTCTTCAACACGTGAGCACATGTCAGTATAAACTCAGGTATGTCTCTCTCTCCCTGGAGTTTATATCTTTCACGCTTGGACTCCCTCTCGATGCCTTTCCGCCCTTTTTCCTCCCGTGAACGTGACGAACCATTAAAACCTTCCAGAAACAACGGTATGTCAACAGGTTACCATAGAGACAGGGGAGAGGCTGTCTGTGGAATCATGTCTCTGTAACCCCCCTCCCCCCCCCCCCCCCCCCTCCCCCCCTTCCTCCAGCATCAACACGCCCACTCCTCCAGCATCCTGCTGTATCGGGGTCTGTATTGATGAGGTCGTGAAAAATGTCTGACCCGACAGCATCCAGGGGGGCGGGGCATCAATCAGCTTCACGCGTTGCACCAGGGAACTAGATGTTCCCAAAAAAATCAAGGTGCTGGAATGAAGTTGTTGTTGGAATCGGGATTTTTCTGTCGGCCAATCGTTCAAAAAGGCTCGATGCTGAACGTGTGTGTGCAGCAGGAGCAGCAGCTGCAGGGTCATGAGTCGGGTGTTGTCTCGTCAGCTCATTAACATCCAGCAGAGACCAGAGAGGAACGAGGGCTCTGGGTGATTGACAGCTCCTTGGCCTCACTCTGAACCCTGATAAGGAGTGGTCGTCCATTCTATATCTTCATTTTAATTAGAGTGATTGCGACTGGTCGTTGTTCAATTGTTATTTTTTATATCTCGCCACTGAAAATGTGTCTTTAAATCTTATTTTCCTTGAAACAGGATTAGAAAGCTGCAAATAAAAACACAAATTGACGTGTGTTAAGAATCCACATAATCCAGATATGTGACCGTGACTGAGTCTGTGTGTTTTAAAGGCATAATGTTGTGAAGCTATTCAGCAACACTATGAGCCGTTAACACTTTTGTTTCAGTGTTTAGCCTCAAGTCCCTTTTCCAGGCACTAGAGGATGTGATCAGGCTCCAGAGTGATCTTAACGTCAGCCAGGGTTCGGCTGTAGAGAACATTAAAGTGCTGTTTGTACATGAGAACAGGAGCTGGTGGAAGGAGGAGGTGTGTTAGTACACATAGCAATACACAAGAGGGTGGATGTTAACGTGTGCGTGGGGGGAGACAAATGCTCAGAATACAATGAGAGAGTACACTGGGACGAATGTGGACACACTCAGAGTAGGTGAGAGGGTTCTGGGTTTCGAACTTTCTGTGTGCAGTCTGTGTTCCTCACCTTAAAATATAGAGTCTCAGTTATTACAATTTGTTTTCACTGTAGATCAACTGTTTTATTTCTTAAATAACCAAAGATTGGGCTCATACATATTATTTGCTCCACTCATCATGTTCATATATAAAAACGAACAACACACTCACATGCAGTTTATAATCATAAAACGCATTTTAAACAGTGAAATGAGAATATGAATATTTCTACCACCGGCCGAGTTCAAATTAGGACATTAATCACTTCAGTTAAATGAAACAACCGTTGTTGCTCATAGCTTTAATATTAATTAGGCAGAGAATTGGGTACTTTAGCAATAAGTGCCCCGGCACCTTGTTGAATTAGGTGCAGTTTGGTGAGTTTAATGATCATAAACAATAAATGTCCCAACACGTAATGCTGTTCCTTTTTATTTTTCACCTTTCTGGAAGGTTAGCGTGTTTCTAATGACAATCATATTTCACCGCCCCGTCCTCACATGCACATGCACCGTACCAGCGGGGAACCCACTTTAGAGACATGCTCTAGCTCCGGCCCTGTGGATGGATGAGGCCACCTTGGAGACTGGGCCATTCTGCCTCATCCCCAACCTCCTCCAAATTGCGGTGGGAGTTGGTAGCAGCCAGAGGTATAAAGGAGGTTTAGCCAGTCAGACAGGGTGTTAATCTCTGCACGTCCTTAGCATCCTCCCAAGTTTTCCAGTGCTGATCCCCGCGGCTACATAAAGTCGTGATGTGGCCGTGCATCCTATCAGCGCGTCGCTGTGCCCCTGTTAGAGGGAGCTCGTGAGAACATAGCTTTAGTGTCTGTCAGGGCCTGAATGCATCAGTGGACTCCACAGTACAGTACAGTGAGAATAGTAACAGTGGTTTCAGATCATGCAGCTTAATCTGAACATGTTTTCTACCACAGTTTAATTAGAAATGTTCATTTTCCTGTGTTGTGACATGTTCCATGGCTTCATGTCTCTGAAGAACACTGGTGACTTGTTTTCATTACCACTAATGTGAGGTAATGGGACTTATCTATTTACTTTATTTATTTAGAGAAACTTGTTACACAACTGTTAAAATAGAAACAATTATACTTGATAATATATGATATTAATATATTAGAGTTTTCTTGGGGCCGATCCTGATGCTGAGGAGTAAAACATTTGGAATCTGTGGAAGAAAACAAACCTTATTCAATCCCAGGAATTTGAAAAGTTAGATTTTTCTTTAGTGGCATCAAAGTTTTGACTGGTGATATTTCATTGTGTTGAATAAGTGCTATTAAAGCTTCATACAGTAATAGATGTTGAAGGGCACATCCTCTCGGAGACACTAATGCCTTAATAAACTCTTAACACGAGAGGAATTACTGAAGAGAGCCGATGTCCTTTCAGAACGTGTTCCTGTTTGTGCTTATTAAAAGATCTCATACCCACTTGATGTGTGGGAAATGCAGATGTATTGGACCGTAGGATGCTACACTTCTGTATATTGAGTGAGTCATCGTGTGTGTGTGTGTGTGTTGTTCCCCTGTCATCATGCATCTCTATAAATAAAACCCACTAACGTTCTCCTGGCGGCGCTGCCCACAGACAAACTGTAAGAACACAGGTCCAAACCATGACTCACCAGAGAGAGTGTGTGAGTTCAGGCTGTTCATTCATGGACAGACGCGTCAAACACAATCATGTGACATCACACAGCTGCTGACTGCTGTTAGCGCAGGCGTCAGACGCTGAGTGAGACACACTGTGTGGGACGAGACGTGCGTCCAGGACGTGATGTATGGAGCTGTAAGGGACAAAGTGTTAGTATCGTGTCTGTGAATGGACGAGCAGCATTGATCAGATGTTTAAATCAACTCAAATTAAATGGCAGTGTTGACTTAAAATGGTTTTAGATGCCGGAACCATTTTTCCAAGTGTATAAAAAGGTGAAGCAATTTGTGAGGGTTCAGTTTGGCGAAAGCATTTCGAGGTGTTTTTCTAAAGCTGAAGCCTGAAATAACAAACAGGCCTCTTTCAGGGTTTCACTGTATAAAAGCTAACAAATCTCAAGAGATTCTAGTCCAGCTGTGGACTTGTGTTGATGTAATATTGATTTCTAGATCCAATGATTACTAGAAATCGGTTTGTCTTCCACTTTGGCCCAAAGTAAATAAGTATCGGCGGTGACCTTTAACCTGCCTGCTCTAATTGGATCAGTTCCCCCGCTCGTTATTGATCACTTTTTTAAAACTATAACAAACAATCTGAACATGTAGAAAGAACAGATATTTGCTCATATATGAAAAACGGATACCTTAATACAATCATGAAGTAAATGTACTTTTATAACACACCACCACCACATCACAGAGCTATTGACAATCAGCCTCAGCCAACTTTTTTTTTGCTAACTTAAAGATCAGCATTTGTAATTATAACTTTAAGACCGTAAACATGTTAAAATGTAAACTTTAATAATTTAATATGTAATGAACAATGACTGGATCTAGTTTTTAGTTCTGTGGCCTTTGTCTATGTGGTCTGGCCTGGAATAATATCCAGTTTTGTCTTGTGATAACAAATAATCTGGCTTTGTTAACTGTGTTTAATAAACATTTACATCCTTATGTAATTCACAATGATTGAATTTCAACTCTTTATCTTACAAAGCAGTTTTTTCAGCCTCACAGAACTGCATTGGTCTAATCTAGTTTAATAATGTCTATAATAAATCTATTTGAATGATGTGATGACCAATAATCAGACTGTGACTGAACGTGCAGACGACAACTCTGTGATTTCTTCTTCTCTGTCCTTCACGTCCCACCTGCTCCACTCGGCCCATTGGATTTCTTCTGTGGGTTCATCACTCTCCTTACCTGAGAAAGAATGAGCGGCATCTGATAAACGACTGTATTTAGATTCAAGCTCACGTCCTCCACCGCGTCCTCTCTGTCTGCCGGCTGATTCATGTCAACCTCCACCTCTGCTCGCCATGTAAATCAGCCGAGACACCGGAGTGGCCCGATCCCAGTGGAGCCTTCTCCTCCCAGCACGTTATTACCACGTCCTCCCACCACGGTGACGGCCCTGATGATGGTGCTGCCGCTCACACCTGTTGGAGCCGCAGTGAAGCCGAGGTTTCTCCAGTGTAAGTGGCATCTTAATTGGCTTTCTCACAGTAATTGTGGAACTGGGCTTAATACCAGTGTGAGTCAGAGGGTAAGTGGAGCTGGATGATCTCACAGGAGGAAAAATCTCTGAGACCTTAAAAGGAATTTAGTCCTCAGCTCTGGTTGTGTGAGAACATTCATTGGGATTCATTTCTTATAATCTGGAACACTTGGATGGTGAAGCACAGAGATTTGTATTAAACACGTCACTTTAATGTTTCTTCAAACATTTTTATTATCAGACTGTCAGGTGTTGGAGTATTGTTTATATTCTCGAGATTTTTCAGTCTAAATGTAGCTCGTAGGCATCTTGTTGGAGAGGAAAGTTTACACTGAACTCTGTGGCCCCTTCCTCAACCATGACCACGTCAAGTCACGACAGATCTATTTATGTAGCACATGAAAAACAGCAGCAGTAGAGCCAAAGTGCTTTCAGTCATTCCAAAGGAAAGTCATATATGTATGGTTAAAAAAGAGCAAGGAGTAAAATCCTGATCTGGATCCAAACCGAGTTCTAATGGGTTCCTCCTTAGGTCAGACCCCCTCACGGAGTTGTTTATTCATAATCCTGCTAACTAACTAACGAACTAACGAACTAACTAACTAGCTAACTAACTAACCAACACACTCTGATGAAAACCTAACCTTCTTGATTGAGGTACTAACAATGTCTCCCATGAAGGTTTGGTTTGTTGACCCTCCCTCCTCCAGAGGTAAAAAGCATTGATTTTCACTTTATAATGACCATAGTCAATAAAGCAAATACCAAAATATCCCTGGAGGTGAGTCAGAGATGGAAAATGTCCACAAGTAATTGGTATTTACTCTGTCATCGCCCAAACTATGGAGATCATTAACGTGAGCTTAGCAGCAGATCTCCTGCCCTTCTCTCCATAGAGAAACAATATTATATATGCAGCTCTCCTGGTTAGAAAACATCTGATTCTATGATTAGAATCCACGTCACAGGCCTGTTGTGCACAGAAACTTCCGAGGAGAAGATAACTATGACTCCCAAGAGGCATCTTGGAAGGAAACATCTAATCTCAGAGCTTAAAATTTGTAATTGCTTCACTTTTAAATTCAGGATGAATAGGCAACTGACTTAAAGAAGTTTGGGCCACATCTGTGAAGTTGAGGCAGTAGAGTCTCATGGGTATTGGAGTATTCAGATCATGCCTAAATAGGATTTTTCAGAAACATAATTGAACTTATTAGTCATAAAAAACAACCTAAAGGATCGTACGATTTACCAGGAAGAGCTCCGCATTTCCACGTTTGATATTTCAGGAGATATTCACAAAATTTAAAGAGTGAGGAAATCTGAACTCAACAACTTATCCCTCTTCACATCTCTACGCGTCAATCTGTTCAGTTAAATTCACTTTTTTATAACAGAATAATTACGACACCTCTCTAATTACGCTTCAGGGGAAATTCTCAAGGTCAAAATTTCAAGAAATTCACAGGTTCAGCTGGTTTTAAATGTGAATCCTCGTCCTGGTTATTCATGAACTGGACGTCTTTTGTCAGAGCAAATCAGTGGAAGGAGGAGAAGTAATGAGAGAGGATTCCTGTGCTCGTACCCATGGGGTGAAACATCTATTTATAGCCGCCTACATCAATATGTTTTCCCTCCGTCGCCTCCGTCTAATGCTTCAAAAAGCAGCTCCTCAACCTTTCATCTCCTCCCTGCCGGTGACGCCTGGTTCCTGCCGTTCTCTTGACAGACGCTCACCGCTTTTCTTCTCTTAGTATTTGAAAAGCTCAAAAACATCCTGTTCTCAAAATTGATTTAACAAGATGTACGCTGGGTGTGCCACTTTGCAGATTACAGGACCGCACATCAAAACTCGACCTTTTCTCTCTCGGCGAGGACAAAATGTGCAATCGGCAGCAAATACAAGAGACTCGCCCGGACCCGACGTGTTTACGAGAAGCTGAGACTGGTGGTGATTCAAATTCAACCCCATCCTCACATCATTACTTGTCCTCCATTCCAAGACAGGAGGGGAGCGGTAATGTCAGACAAGTGTGGAGATGTAGATGGGTTCCTGTGCCAGACGGGAGGAATCATTAGGATAACACGAGACGACTCTGAACAGATGTTCCAGGGCGACAGACGGGTTCACATTCACACTGACATTATGAAAGAGAAAGAACGAGTGTCTGTGCTTTGTATTCACGTCTTCTGTGTCTGTGCTTGACTCTTATCGGATACGACGGAATAATCATATCTAGCCCACAGGAAATCTTACACAACATATTTTTGATATCTGATTTACATAACCCAGCACCCACCAGTTGCACTCTAAGCATGACCACACCGTGCATTTTCATAACAGCGACACTAAAGGCCATAAATGCTACCGTTAGGCCGTAATGGGCGGCGGCTATTACACAACTGTCCCTCCACTTACCCCTTCAACTGTAATTGTTCTGGGAATAGAAGCAGCCCCCCCCCCAGCTACCTCAACGTTAATGATCTGACCTCTGACCCTCTGCATCCAATGAGCCGTGGAATACCAAGCTACAGTGAAGCAAACCTGCTCATTCACAGCAATATCTCTCTCTGTGAAGTATCATGGTGCAATACAACCCTGGTTTGACAGAATATGATTTGCTCCTGATTCGATTATAGGAGTTGATGTGAAAAGAATGAAATATTTTGGATTAAACATTGAGGAAAAGTAAGTTTTGGGGTTTTTGGGGTCTGATGCTGGTTTTGATATATCATCCAATATCTGTATCCTTGTTATGTTATTAGAGCAATATGAAGAAGAACAAAATTCAAGTATTATGTTGTAGTAAGATGAGAATAAAGTTGTAATATTACGAGATAAGAAAATCTCATTGTTTCTTGAGAAACTACAACTTTATTATTACGTAAACATCTTCTCTGCATTGTTAATCCTGTAAAATGCAAGTTTTCATATCAATCCATATTGTCTAACATAAACGCTGATATATCTTTGAAAGGTGCATCTCCACTTATACATCTAGTTCTTTAACATCTTTGATAAACCAGTGCTGAATAATTCAAGTTATTAAAATGTGGAGGTAAAAAAAATTGAAGTTGTTACTATTTATAAGAGAGTCTCTTCAGAGAGTAGAAGTTGAGATAAGGTCACATCTTCTGTGATGACGGTTTGAAACTGGGATGTTTAATTAGCCCCAAATAATGACTGATCTCACAGGTGCATTGTTGACGTGCACATGAGGTCAGTCCAATCCGCGCGGTGTTAAACATCCAGCGCAAATAAACATTCAGGAAATGACTAAGCTTTAATTACACGTATCACCACGCGCAGCTATTAGTCGGGGCTAACTACAGATATAGCACTCCACTCTAAATATGGGTTTAGCCTTCGGAGAGTGGGCAGCTTCTATTGCCAAGGAGACCAACGCAACATCCCGACCTTTTGTGTTTCTGGGCGATGTCGTGGATCAAAAGGAAGTTGTTGCGGTGAGATCAAAATGTGCTTTTCATGTTTCACCATCAAACGTGTGCAGGCGGAGGAGACACGAGGAAGCATCAATCAGAGAAGCTCTTTATTTTTTTACTTAAAGGTCTTAAAAGCACAAATTGGGGCCTTGAGTCCCTCAGTCGAGTGGTTATCCAACAGGTATTATCTGCAGTGTGGTAGAAGGGCACAGTGTTTTGCCGACAACCCTCACAGACAAAGACGTGTTTGTAGAAAAACATGCAGTTCAGCTGTGTTGCAGTAATTGTAGGGAATATCAAAGGGAACGGCTGCTCACATCTTCACACTGGCCTCCTGTCTGCTGCTGGTTAATGATGCAATTGAAGAGTTTGAGGACAAAACACATTTTGGATTTGTTTAGAAAAACCTCCTGACGCCTCAAAGTTTATCGCCATCTCAAACATTGTGACCTTTTGTTTTTTAATTTCCCAGGGATTAGTTCATGGATCTTGATGAGAATGTGTTGCAGATCCACAGGAGAATATGTATTTAGCTAATTAAATGTAACCCTTCTGTCTAACTGCTTCTTCTTCATGTTGTCTGACATTGCTTTGACAACCCGGTGCCTTCGATATCTCACGAAAAGCACTTGCTCTCGAAAACTCGCTTCACAAATACAATTGTAATTGTGGAAAGCACAAATATCTCTCTACTATTTCGTCTCACGCTGTTGTAATTATGCCACTTTAAATGCACACAACACACTTCTTGCTCTCCACTTAGGGAGAAAAAGTTATTCTTGTTGTTGTCTTGACAGCGAGTTGAAAAAAAAATCACTTACAAGAGGAACGAAGCATTAAAAACTATGATGTGTGACAGAACCATAATTAAACAGACAGAGTGTGTGTGTGTGTGAAGAAGATACGACCATAGACATGACAGCTCTTGAACAGTGTAGGTATTGTAAAGGTCAGAAACCCCTCCTCCTCCTTGTTAGTGGATGGGACGTTAACCAATCTTAAGTGAATGTACTTGTCAGATCAAATGTTCTTTAAGATGGTTTCTGAACGAGAACGAGACTCCTGTCTTCTGCGTTAGATGGTACCGTTCATATCCCAGAATATTTAGGCTTTGTTTCTGTACAGCGGGAGGAAGTAGAAATCTGTAGATGCCGACAAACAGCCAATAGCTGAGTCTGAATTCAGGCAGCTATCGCTTTATGGTGTCACGTCTGGGCTGTCCACGAGACGTCCAGTGCTTCAGCAACGAGGTTCAACTCGACTGGACACGGCTAACAGAGCAGTAAATGGGGGGGGGGGGGTGGTAGTAAAACTGTATCGTCATATTAAACGTCCGCGCTGTTTCCAGGCAACAGCAATAAGGGCCGGATGAGCCGGTGGTGACTCTGTCGACCCGACCGTCTCACTTTGGGTTCTGCAGCCCCTGAATTAAGACACAGCCTATATATAAACCCATAGTGCAGATGTTAGATTTAGCTTTAGCCCTTTCATTCAACGACACACACACGGATATGTTATAACTCTTGATTTTTTATTGTTTTATTTTGTTAAAATACATATGAAACAGATACAATAAATGATATCCCAAATGTTGACTTTAAATCTTTACAAAAGTTATCACAAACTGTACACGTCATGACAGTGTGTGTGTGGGGGGGGGGGGGGGGGTAGGTTCAATTCTCTCAATTTACCGTAGATTCACTCAATATGCAAACGATCACAGCAATCAAAGCTCTACACTGGTCTAAACATGAAGTTACTGGTTAAGGTAAGAGTCGGCGTCACTGGGTTTCCCAGTTTGACTATTTATTCACAACTATTACAGAACGTGTATAAATGTCACTCGATTACAAGTCCGCGCTGTTCAAATTAACACCAAACAATAGAGAGACGTTGGGATGTCTCTTCGTTTCTTTTGATCATTTTAACGACAACTTTTTTTAAATATATATATATATATATATATATATAGAAAACAGGTCAATTGACAAATATACTGTATGTATATACAAATGTAAACACACACACACAAGTTTGAAATGTCACATCCATTTCCCTTCAGTAAGTGATGAACAACATGCTACATGTAGGAATATTCAATATCAAGGGCGGCACAGGGGAAGATGCATCGGCACGTGTGCAAGTTCCATAACAGTACATAGCCTTTTTCTTTCTATTTGCTATCTTGGGTTTTTATTACTCACAAAGGAGAAGCTGAGTCAGATGCACTGAGCTTTATTTCATATGGCTTCATGTAAAAAACATCAACAGAATAACTAAGAGTACATGTGTATGTTTCTTTTTTTTGTTCCCATGGATTAGCAATTCCCTGAATTTGTAACAGGTGAAGAAAAAAGCTGTACAATAAAGTTTGACTCTTTTTTTTCTGCCTCATTTCTTTAATTGATTGAAGTGAAATCACTCACTCACTCACATCGGTTCATCTTTGTGCCGTAAACTGATTTTACACGAATAAAACCACATGGTCACTAAATGAAAGCAACAATCACACACTATGCTAAGTGTTTTTTATCTTAATTAATAATAATAATACAAATAATTTGAAGCCCTGTATTTGTGTTTTTTGCAATGTGCAGTAACTTTTTTTCTCATATCTTGTATTCGATCTAATCTAATTTACTTTTATTCTCTTAATTATAACAACAAACAAACAAAAGCAGGCTTATCACTTTTTTTGCTCGCAGTTTAAAATCCGGACATTGTTCTGGGCCTTTAATGTGCACTCGATTGCTGCATAAATAATATTATATATAATAACACCACCAGTATGGTACATGATCCCAGTTTACTGTACCTGCTTAGTTTCCTGCTTTTTTGTTCGCATTTTAAAACTCTGTGTTTCACTTTTAACACTGCACAAGACAATGTTTTCAGGATGAGGATGGATCTGTGTGTTGAATAAATATGAAGAATGAGTTGATGACTGAAAAGTTCAGTTACAATCTGGACACTGTATTCCTCATATGTTTAAACGTTGTTGTTAAATGTATTTAACATGTATTTTATCTTTTTAGAGCTAATTCTTGAAGTAGAAACACAAGGGACATGTTTAATCATAGGTAGTGAATACACCTAATATTCAAATACACCTGTAGAATGAGGGGATGATTAAATAATTTCCATATTCTACTTCTTATTATATTCTGATATCTATCTGGTGAATACAAAAATAAATATGAGATTGTTGTCTAAAATCAGGTTTGCCCGGTTTTTGGAAACGACTTCACTTTATAGTTCAAACACATCTTGAATGCAGTTGCTCTTCCTCTCTCTGTACATATGTCTGCTACATGTTTCTGCTTCTCTAGATCCAAGAGTCCTGTCCACTGGCCGGTTAATGGTCGATTTCACACAACTCCGACAGATGTGACTGGGAAATTTACCCAGAACGTGTAGACGCTCGATTACCTGAAAACTAGATCAGGCCTCACTGGATTTAAAGGGGACATATTATGCACATTTTACCACAGTTGCTATTGTTCCTTGGGGTCTTAATGAAATGTCTGTAGCATATGTTGGTCAAAATACCACAAGGATCATTTAAAACAGCACCTTTTTACCCTGTCTAAAACAGCCCTCCTCAGTTTGACCTGTTTTGAGGGCCCGGCTCGCGAGCCCAGCTCCCCGGCTAGCGTTAGCTTGTGAGCTAACCGGGCCGGTGGAGCCCGGCTAGCATTAGCTCGCTCGTCCAAGGCCATGTAGCGAGACTCCCTACATGGGCATGGTGTGACTATGACGTTTATTTCGGTCGTAATCCCATTCAAAGCACTCTAGCGTATCGTTTCTGACATAGAGGAACTACAACAAATCGCGGGAGTTGTTTTTTTCCAGAGTTTTTGGGACGGTAGACATGCCAGATACCCAAATGAACGTGTAGAAGCACTACAAAAGTGGAATTTTCATAATATGTCCCCTTTAAAGACTATTTCTCAATCAAGTAAACGCTTTGATGGCACTGAGCAGAGTAGCCCTTCGGACTTTGTGCCTTTTCAAAGTAAAAGCGCGATTTCACTCCAGCTCTATAACTCAACTCCAGGGCCAGAAATACTGATTGAATAGCTGGAGGTGAATCGCAGAGGACATCTCGCAGCGAAGTCTACTATTCATGTGGTCCGACAAAACAAAACTTCACAGCCGCCGTGAGAAAAACAAACTCTCGAGTTGAGTGACAGTTGGTGCTGTGCATAGCCGGCTCTGTGGAGCCCTTCAAGAGCTGCTGCTCGAATGAGTGAATACACACAGTTTCATCACAACCTTGTTGGAATGGATTCAGTTTTTTTCCGCACACAACGTGATCACAAATAGGCAACACAGCTTCGCAGCAGCTCCAAGCAAACGTCTGTTCTCTCTCACAGTCCCGTTGTCACTCTACCTGTGGTCCTCAGGGCGTCGGCGGCGGTTTGGGGGACGGACACGAACCTTGACTCTCAAAGCTCGCTGCTCGTCCGGGCCACTGCAACGTAAAAATGTCACACAACACATTCAAGTTTGGATGGAGCCATTAAATATCACGGTTTTGGAAACTGAACAGGTATTTCTCTTGTGCCGAGGACGCACTGTGATCATGGGCAAACAGATCGTTTCAGCCCAGTGATGTCAGATGGCATGAGCAGATTACGGCCGAGGGAGCCGGATGCAGGTTTAATATGAGACTCCCTCTGGAAAGAAGCACAAGCTTAAACAGGGGCTGTACAGCAGAAGCATTTCCTTTGTCAGTGACTCTTGAGTTATGTCCACGTATGTCAGGATGTCTCCAAAAGGATCAAAGTAGGAATTAGAGCCTGACCAAAAAGTTGCTATGTTTCCTAAGACTCTAGTAGGAATCATACTTTTATTTTGCCCCGTATGCAGGTTGGAAATAAGATCGACTTAGACTCGTGTTCAGACGTGTGATCCCAAACTGACGTGTGAACCAATCTCCTTCTCTTACATGAGTCAGAGCCCTTCTCTGACTCTTTACCTTTCTGCCACCGCTCACAGCATGTGGTCCATTATTTAGTTTTGCCTATGATCACAGTTTTTTACATAAAGACGTTTTACCACTGAAGATGAGTAATCACCTGTGTTTTCCTATTCGTCAGGTGGGGGGGCAGGTTCGGCAAAAGAGGAAAAAACATGGATAATATGTAAAATGTGAAATTACTGTGAACGACGTGGAAAAAAAATCTGCATCTGCCAAATGATAAAAAAAGTGGTATTTTGTTTGCTAATGATATTTTCACGAGTACATACAAGAGTCAGATTTTGGAAATATTGTAAGAAGTCTGCAAAGCTGGTCACTTCTCTATGAGCACTGGACTTAAGACTCTAAATCATGAATTCATCCGTCTTGTCTTTTAAAATATTTCTATATTGGTACATTCCTGTATTTTGTCTTTATAAAAGAAAAGCAAATCGACCGAAAAAGCGTGATTTAATAAATCTAAATGCATTGTTTTGACTCTGGTGCTGTGTGGGATACATATAGAATCCAGAAAAGATAATAATAAGTACAGAAGATAATTTAGAGGCCAGATGTTTTACTTAAAAGACCTTAACTACCCACAATGCTCTCAGACTAGAAAAGGCAAAGTGTAGTTGAGCGGCAATGCTCAATTTTCAAACGTGGGATGATCTGATTTGTCTCTTTGTAACGTTCAGGAGCTCCTAGAAAGCTCTGTAAATATGAGTTCTTTGAGACTGTGGGAGGGCAGAGGGGGGCAGTGAAGGGATGGAGGACGACAACATCACCGTACCTCTCCCAGCGCATGCCAGTGGGTGATGGGCTTCCGTGGATATGCCAGCATTTCGTTCCAGTGACCCTGTCCGAGGCCCTCGGCGTCCGGCCCGGCGCGACACACCCCGATCACCTCATTGTGTCCAACCCTGTTAGCAGCAAAACACACACACCCACACACACATTAGCACAGATTCAGATGCACACAGTTATGTGTCCTGAAGTCCGGGTGCAGACTCAGACACATAATGACTGTGCTGATTAAATAAATGTGTAATTCACCGGGTTTTGGGATGAAAAGAAAAAGTCTTGAAATGTAGCTGGAGGCTCGTCAAGGTCGAGTCTGAACCGGGAGAAAGAACTAACTGACCTCAATTTCACAAACCAATTAAATGTGTTTAAAAGCTTTTTCTTTATGGTTATCACGTCCTTAACAATCCTGAAAGAAAAGATGACCTCCAGCGAACAGTTTGTACGTCTCCAGCTTGGACTCACCGGTCGTAGTCCATCACCATGATGGACAGGCTGACTTGTTCCACGTTCTCGGGGGGGATGTCGAAGATGATGGCCTCGTTGTACACGGGGTTCAGCGTGCTCTTCTTGGTCGTTGTTTTCCGCTTCTTCAACCTGCGTCCATCGCAGATCAGATACACCTTGACATACGGATCTGAGAGACACAGGTTGTTGAGATCGCTGTTAAATAGGATGATTTAATAAGGAACTACATTTTCAGGGGGTAAGTTGAAACTGACAGAGTGAAGCTTGTGCTCTTATCTCACTCCTCTCACGCTCACACTCGTTCCCAGTGGCCTCCCAGCATCTCTTCTCCCCCATTTCCATTCTAAGTGGACACCCGCTGTCTGTTTTCCACTAAGTCTGAGTTATGGCTCAGTTTGAGCGTTTGAAGCGAGCCACATTCGATCCGCTGTCGGGGTTACCTGAAGAGCCTGTGATGTCCATGGCTTTGAGGTTTCTGCATTTGATGACTGTCAGGGTCATTCTCCCCGCTGTGGGGAGGTAGCACAGCGAGTACATGATCTCTCCGAGGTCCACGCTCTCCTGAGGAACAAGAAATCAAAACTCAAAAGCAATGTTGAGTTACCTACTAATAATATAGGTGTTGCTGTTTGTGTTTTATGTGGAGAAACATTCGACCCCTGTGGTAAGATGAACTAGTTGTCTGTAATGTAACTTGTGTGACCATGATAAGACTAAAAGATTATTTCCCCATCAATCTACATTGGAATTTCACATTCCTGCTCACAAACTACACGTGAACTAAAATGAAACCTTTTTTAAAGCAGGGATTATGACTCTTAGTTCAGAGTAGAAAGACACAGGTGGATCTTCAAGGACGTCCCCATTCAATTCAACTGTCCCCTGTACTATGTATTTCCAATTTGTGTTAATAACTTAAACTCTTGTGAGTCTGTGTGCAAACTGTAGCAGCTTCTTTATGAGATAAACAGGTAAACTCCATTGATTCAGTCAAAAACAAAAATGTGTTATTGTAAATGAACATTTTGGCAATTCATTCAAAACCAATAGATGAATGCCATCGAGTTAATTAAGGAAATAAAGATTCATATCTGGTGAGGTTTTTAACTGAATAAATAGTTGTGTTGTTAATTTATCTTACAGGAGTTAATATGAAAACAAAGACTCCCTGTTTATCCCCCTGATATAAATCATAATGAAAGCACAGGCTCGTGTTTCAGTGTTTATGTAGGAGTGAAATGTGTTTGTGTGGGCCAGTGTGTTACATATGACACTGGTGTTTGTGTGATGACACTGTAAAGCCTTGCTTGTGTAACTACTTTGGAGATTTCTCACGATTTGGTATTTTTAGTCTCATTTGCTATATTTTCATGGAGAGCACCCAGAAGTTTTTGGGAAAAAAAAGGGTGTGGGAGTTTGGCTGCTGAAACGCATTTCCCCGAGCCGTTGAATTATGCAGCCTGCTCCACCTGCCACTTCTTCTAACTGCTGACGAATTCGGGCTCTTAGGAGTGATTCAGACAAATACTTCCTGTTAAGACCTTTTCAGAATCAGTACAAGTGCCCCTTCACTGGGGATTTGTAGGAAGTTTGCTACATGGCGAGAGTGTCCTCGTGTGCGGGGATCTGGCAGCGTGCGAGTGTGAACGCCAACTCACTGTGGTCGCTGCGTGAATATCCTTCCACACCACCGCCTCCCTGGAAAGATCCGAGAGTTCAAAGAGGTTGTCCACCACCACCTCGCCGATCATGTCGTGGCTGGTGAAGCGGTCGAAGTCGTACACGCTGAAGTGCAGCTTGCGGTTGCAGATCTCGTCGTACACCACGGGGAAGCAGAAGGTCTCGTCGAACATGGGGTTCAGGTTCTTGCGGTGGACGCGCGTCTGGAACTTCTTCTTCCTCTCCGGCAGCAGGTAGATCTTCACGTACGGGTCGGAGGTGCCCGTGAAGTCCTTGGCGGGCAGGTCCAAGGCCTTGAGGATCCTCACCACCAGAGCCTGCTCCTCGTAGTCGTAGAGCAGCGAGAAGCTCAGCTTCCCGCACGTCTCCACGGGCTCCCTGGCCTCGCCCTCCGAGTCCACAGACTTCTGCTTGTAGAGTTCAGGTTTGATTCTTCCGATGCTCACTGTGGAGGACTGGCGGAGGGGCACGGCGTCCATGCTGAAGTCAACGCTGGTGACATTCATCTGACGAGGCAGGTGGCGCCTGAATGAATTGTGCCTGTTGAGAAGGGAAGAGGGCATCTGGTAAATGTCTCAAGTGTCAGTGTTACGCATGAGTGGCTTTGTTGTGATGGGTGCTAATGGTTTGTCAGGAGAGGGTACATCTGAAAAAGCATGATGCATAATAATGTGCAGCTCATGGAACTTGTTTTGACATATTGCCGTCTGGAGGAGGAGCTCACATATGGTTCCTGGTGATTTGTTTTTTGTTTTTTTACTGAAGAAGCACAGAAATCTAGATTAGAACAACCAGCGGATGCTCAGATAATCTAGTTCCACATAACCAGAGGGCTCAGGTGACTGGTGCACCCTCTATGGGTCACTGCCAAGACATGTACCAGTGATGACTCCTTGAGGCGGAGCCTTCAATTTGCTTAAGACATGTTGACATGTTTTAAACACCAACAACAACCTGGACAACCTGGATCACAGGATGATTCCATGAGCTTGGTAACGAGGGTTATTATTCTTAAAATCCAAACTAAGCAGAAGCTTCAACCTACTGCTGTTTCTCCTCCTGGTGGAAACAACATAATAAAACCACATGTGAGCGAATAGAAAGGTTTCATCCTTTTTTGTCACTTCTGAAAAAAGGAAAAAAAAATCAACATTCAGATTTGAAGCTCTTATTAAAAACAATTCCCCCACGAATGCTGCAAATTCCTGATCTTCACATCTTCTGAGGTGAAAACCGACCGTTGTGTTTGACTTGCCAATGTTGTCACCTAGCAACTGGCCCTCCTCCCAGTCCGACGGTTAGACAATCACAGCGATCTGACAGCCGACGCACAAATGATACGCTACCGGGAGAACAGCTGCAAATTTGAGTCTAGACACACAAATATTGTCACATAACAAAACATCGAAATTCGATTGAAACGCAGCTAAAAACATCCTGAAAAACTCAGTGGCTGATCAGATTGACTGCAGCTATTTGCTCTGCTGCTCCTCGTGGCTTGTGTTGCCAGATTTAAAGTATATATATATTCATATGTACTGATCTCATCTTGCTTTCAAAATGATGCTCAACCCGTTAAAGCTATTTGGATAATTGGTTTAGTGACATATCTCATAATCCAAGTGTTTGCTAGATCCATCCCCTCACATCACAGATGTCTTAACCTGGGGTAGAAGACTGTGGCTCATCCAACTGGTCTTAGAGCTGCAAAAAGCAAAGTATTGACCAATGCAGACGACTGTGGGGACTGCGTTTTAGTCCACAGCCATCTGCATTATTCAATAGCTAAGATTAGCTATGTGTCTTCATCTTACAATGAAGTAAAAATCTATTATTCATGAGTTGTGGACTGTTGTTTATCCAAATAAAACACTAGGTGTATATATACTGGGCTGGAGGAAAATACATGGTTCACCCTTTTCTTTACTTTTGTGCACAAACTGATTGATCGTCCCTCAGTTAACGGCCCTGTCATTAGTAAGAGCATTTCTATTAACCCATCAATACGTGTTTAAAAGAGAGAATCTGGAGAGAAATAGGTTAAGAACATCTACCATCTTTCTTTTCTGGTTTCATTAGGTTTTAAGATGTTTTAAGGTGCAACTTAGATTAACCCTAAATGTTGAAAATCATGCATCCCTGTCAGAAGATTGGGAGGAAGGACTGACAGAGGAGCAGGCGTTGTAATCTTTCACCTGGCCTCTCTGTTTCCCTGGTGGGCGTGTGATGCACCACGACCTTGGACTCGATATCATTTAATTAACGAGCCCAAAAGACGAACCAAATCTGTAACGGTTTCTTCTTCTTCTTCTGAGAAACCGAGCGCAGCTGCGTGGCGCGTGTCACCAGGACCCGACCTTCCACCGCTGACAGCTCCCGCCCCACAGCACTGCTTATTATGGACGTTCCCCTTTAATCACTGCTCTGGAAAACAAAAGAGAAGCGAGAGCTGATTGTTTAATCACTGTGGTTGCTTCCCGGCGTCACCATGGCAGCGTGACTTGTGATTATAGGTTTCGAGCTGAAGCAGAGAGTTGAGACACGGCCCCCAGTTGAGGAGCCTATACTGGGGGTGGTGGTGTTTTTTTTTCCCAGTCAGACGTATAGTGAAAGACACAATTTGCTGTGGACAACAGCGTTTGAAGGTCGCCGGCCAGTGACACGTGCCAGACCACCTCCAGGGCCGCGGACTCAATGTCAGGAGCTGCCAGGAGTTCTCTTTTATTTGTGTGTATCGTACGGGTCAGGAAAACAAAATGAAGTGGGTTTTCAAAATTGCTGTCATTACACTGTGATTGTGATTGGATGAATAGGCCCAGTGGAGTGGATGTGTGTGTGTGGGGGGGGTCAGGTACCTGGAGGAGGAGGTGGGCTCTGTGGTCTGCCTCTGGATCTTAGCCTGCTGGGTGAGCTTCTCCCTCAGGGCCGTCTGCACCTCGGCAGGGATGTCCGGGGACGTCTGGCTGATCTTCATGGCCGCCTCCAGGAGCTTGACCGTGCTCCGGCCGCCCACCTTCGCTTCGGGCGGGCGCTTCTTCTCCACCTCTGGCGCCTTGCACTCCTTGATCGGCGGGGGGTTGGGTGGAGGCGCCTCGGGGAAGCCCACGTGGAGACCATTCTCCGCATGGGCTGACAGAGCTTTGCTCCTCCAGATGGGCCAGCACAGCTTCCAAAAGACAAAGAGAGAGACTACCAACAGGGCGAGGCCACAGAAACCTACGACCACGGCAAGCAGACTAATAGAGATGTCTACACGTAACCATGGGGAGACCAGTAGAGGAGGACACAGAAGGACACAGAGAAAGGGACAGGAGAGGCAAGCGAGGGACAAAATATGACGGACAAACATGCAAGGGAGAAAGAGAAAACAGGAGAGAAAGCAAGCTGTAAGAAAGAGGGGGCAGCATGTGCACCTGTTCGATAAAGCAGGACAATGTAAAGTCATTTAAAACCACAGTAGAGGAACCAACCGCATTAAAGAGAAACACATGTTCAAGCCTGAAGAGACGGAAAACAATTTGGTGTTTCTCCTCTTCTCTCTCTTATTTAAATGTAGAGTTTCTAATATGTAAGGTTAATGCAGGTATCGTATTGCAAAGAGAAGAAACTAGAGAAGGACGTGATTAATTTGTCTTCAGTGAGACATCCACCTCTGTGTATCATCCACCTGTTGCTGCTCCATCAGCCTGAGCTGCAGCAAGATGCGCAACAGGTAGAAGAAGAAGAAAAAAAATACGTTCCGCAAAAGCAAAGTTCTAACAGGCGAGAGGTCAAGTGAAGATTTATCCAACTGCTCAACGTCTTCATTTCAATTGAAGAGAATTAGATTTGAAAAGGAAAGACTTTATTCCATTTACCTGCGTGTCCTTTACCTGGTATGTTGCTCTCCAGGGGGAATATATCCGAGCATTTCTCCCGGTCGACGTGGCCCGTGAGACAAAGTTCCGTGACGATCTGCAGAGCCCTCTGGCACAGGGAGATGCTGTCCTCCGCCCGGACACTCATGTCTCTCCTGTTAAGCCATTGCACGCCGGAGGAGCCGGGGGGATGCTGGTTCATCTGGGCACCGGTTACGCGCCGCGCTGTGCAGCCTGTGCGCGGAAGACAGCGGCGAGGCGCGCTGCGTCCTGATCCATATCCAGTGTGCGCAGCGCGCAGCAGCGAGTGGCCAACCCAACCCTCCGCGCGGCCAATGGCTGTGCGCACCATGCGCTGTGCCCGCTGAGTAACGGGATTACATTAGTTATGAGTACAGTGGTCCCCCCCCACCCCACCCCCCCCCCCCTCCCGAGAGGGAGCGACGACCTGTCTGTGTCCCCGCCTTTAGTCCAACACATGCTGGGTTATCGACTCCACTCCCCCCGCCCCCCCCCCAACAGAGTTTGTCCCCGTTGACACTGGATATAACAATCCTGCACAATAACCCCCCCCCCCCCCTCCTCACGTTTATATCCCCCTTACAAAGCAGATGGAGTTGGATTTAACCCCAACAGCATATTGTAAACTCTAATAGAGGGAATGTATTTGTATATTTGTACATTTCTACATATTTTATTGAGTATTTATCGTCTACATTATACTACATCACTACCTTAATACAGATGTATTTTTGCTCTCACAGTTACATTATTATTTGCACAATTCTTTTAAAAAGGTGGACATGGCTGTTGAATATTCTTTATCTGATTTATTTGATGAGTCAGAAAACAGTCCACTTCTTTAACATTGTGAGATCGAAAACATCTTTCAACATCTTCATTGATTTTCCAGAAGATTATTCATGGGTCTTGATTTTTAAAAAGGCAAGTTTATATCACCTACATCGTCCAAATAATAATGTGGATCTAATGTTTGAATTTAAACGTTGTTTCATAGTTTCCCCAGTTTCCCTAAACTCAGCATCTCTTCACTTGTCAGTCAGTCTCTCAGCAGCAAGTGATCTGCCTCTCCTACGTCGTTTTTAAAAACATCTATCTGACTGACTTGGGAAGGAAGCATCTCCACGACACATTTAAAAGGTGATGCTTCTTTAACTAAAGCTGCAAAACACAAAGATCCAAACATTAACAGCCCATTTAAACAGGAACAAAAATTAATTCCATTATATAAAAACTGTGTTCAAGGATTTTCCATCACTGATGCAACAAAGGCAAAGACTGTGTTGCCTCCGCTGCAGAAGCCCAGTCCTTCTGCAGCTCCTTTTCACAGCAGATTTCCATTATGCTCTGTTCGTGCCAGCAGGGGGGGGAACACAGCCACTGCCGAGGGAAACTGGAAACTGTGTTGGGGGGAAGAGAGAAGAACAACAGCTGCAGTGAAGGTGTGCAGAGGGTGAGTCAGAATCGTGGACTCTCGGTTTCTCAACAGCATTTGTCCTGCTGGAAAAATGACCAAAAAAGGGAAATGAGTCATATACCAGGACAATATAAACAATCCAAAGACAGCCAAGTTATAAATAAGACGGCACAAATGATAATAATCTCCACCGAGGAGGTTACAGGCTTTCTGCCGTGTCTCGTTTGTTTAATTTACTTTTTTAGCAGGACTGCACAAAAAGTGCAAAACCATTTCCCATCAAATTTGGTGGAGAGACGGGTCCTTGACGGAGGTAAGTGCTCTATTGAGAGTGCTCTCTGTTTTGTTACTGAATAAACTGCAGAGCATTCGCGAGCTGTATGCGATGATTTGATATTTCACTTTTCCTCGCTAACGTCTACATGGAAAGTGTAAAAAACTCTAAATTCTCCACAGTTTGGTTTACAGACTATAGATTTATATACTCCTTTTAAAAGTATCCCCTTTCCCATGAAGGAAGTTGTCTCACAGGTTTGAGCAACACGCCCAAAGACATCTTCAAGTGAGGGACCCAGAAGCAGAAAGCTGTTTGACCTCCACGCCGGGAAGTTAAGCAGCAGAAGGGCCAAACAATCAATTGCTAAACAGAAGTGGAGTCGGCTCAGCAGCTCCGTTTCAATCCCCTGCAATTGGTGTGAGTCACATGTGCAGGCAGACACCAGTTTGGCTGTGGGGACTGAAATGGGACGATGCTCCGAAGGACAATTAAAACCTGCTTCTGGTCCTGGAAGCTGCCTGTGGAATCGGTAAATCCTTAAAAATGTCAAAAATACGCCCTAAGCAACAAGAAGGACCCTCAATAGTGTGTCGCTCTACTCATACATCATCAGTTCTCTAAATGATCCTGATTGTATCATCAAGACCAAATAGTCCTTGAGAAACTGAGTAATTTCTCATCCTCCCACTAACCTGCATGGAAACCCGTGATCAAAACAAACCAATGGAAAGAAGTGAGAACTACTTCCTTGGTGGAGGTAATCCTGGTGAAGTTCAGTATCTATAACAGGACCCAAGCTGAATATTGTACCAACAATTTAGCCAAAACACTTCTGGGTATTCGACTCAATTGGTTCATCTCCCGCTCCGAGAGTGTTTTGTTTCCCATGGTGCATTAGTCCCGGCTCCGGCTCTTCTCTGGCGGGGGCTGTGGCTCCAGCAGGGGACAGCGGCCCATGTACTGTCACTAAACTGTCTGGGAGATTGCCTTTGCCTCTGAGTTAATTTCCCCAGTTTGTGTCTGAAGTAGCGTTGTGTAGAGAAAAAAGGAAATAGAGTTTTCCAGCCATGTGAAGAATCAGCAGGAGGATCAGCTTCACATCAACATGCACTTTAATGGCGGTTACAGGTTTCTGATTGGCGCGCTGAAAGGAGGGAGTGCTGGATCATTAAGCTTCAAAAACACAATGAAAGAAACAACACAATGTAGAAACTGCAACTGTGACTTTTAGCAAACATACACATTTTAATGACTGATGCTGTTCTTTTCTCACATTTCAACACAAACAGCAATAACAAATCCTTAAACAAACAAAATCTATACCTTCCAAGTGGTTTTTATTGATAAATCTGTTATTTGATCATATAGAAACGTGTTGGAACATCATGATTGACATGTCAGACTCATGATTGGTCTCTGGCTCTCCGCTATTTCACCTCCATCTTTGTCCAAAAGGAGGACGTGGACTCGTGCCGTCTTATCTTTATTTGACAGTCTACGCTCCAATCCATGATCTCAATTACTCCCTAAAGTATTACAGCCCGACCCGGGGTCCCTCTCCAGCACCGCTCTGTTTATCTCTGTGATCGAACCTCAACAAGCGGCGTCCGACCTCAGATCAGAAAACTGTTTTTCTTTTCTCTTTCTTTAAACGGCACAAATCTGTTAGAGTTTCAGAAGGTGACGAGAAACCGGTGACTTCCCGCCGATCGGAACCAAAAACACTTATGTTTCTTTCCCGAGAGCAATTTCAAATGACATTTCAGTTGTTTGATTTGGAGATTTTTCTTTTTTTTACGAGATGTGGAAACCACCTGAGACCAAAAGGCTTTTTACGAGCAGTAAAAAACATCTGTCAACTCCTCCGAGGACACGGTTACTGGTGAGGTGCCGAGTTCTCATGTTTGAGATTCTCCCATAAACAGGTTTTCTCCTCTGTTACTTTCTAGTCAGTTAATTGAGAATTAAAAATAGTTTCAGGATGGGCAATCCTTCATCTCTTAGGAATTGTTACGTCTCTGATTTTTATATCAGACGACTGATTAGACACTTAGAAAATCAAAAAACAATTATTCCTTAGCAGACAAAATTATCTTTACAGATAGATTCACAGAGATAATATCCCTCTTGCAGAACCACTGAGTTCTTATCGGACAGGGAATAATTCATGAATCTTGATGAAAGAAATCAGGGATATTTAGAGAGCTGATATTATTTAGTGTGTGAAATTTGGTGCAGCTCGATGGGGACTGTTGAGCCTTGGTGAAGCTTTTCCATTTCTAGTTTGTAACAAAGCTCCATTGCTCTTTTGATAAAATATGTGTATTATATTATATCAATACAGCTGACTTCCATTTTAATTTAAATTTCCTTGCAATATTTTTGTATTACAAACTGCGTAGTAGTTGTGTTTGGATCATATCACCCTTTCCACACATGGCTGATCAGAAAATAACTGGATATTGGTGTGAGAGAACAGAACCAAACAGATTCATAAGGCTCGAGAGTCTGGTTTTTATGTGATCAGGCTCCGAGGGCAAACAGAACAAAGGACTGAAAATATCTTTGATACATTTTAATACAGCAAATTCTGTCATTTGAGATTTTTTTCTGGATTTGTTAATAAAATTGTTGAAGCGCCGAACTTGGTAACAGAGTCTGAGAATGTCAAATGTCAGGGTAAATGCCAGCGGAGTGGCCACAGAGCCGGTGAGGAAGCTGCTCACATCTCAGAGGGTAGAAAATGTTCGGCGTCTCTTATTGACACATGAGAGAGTAAACAGCAGCGCGGTGGAAATATCTCCAAGTTAGTGTAGATCCCTGCAGAGTGGATGTTAGACCCAAAACTGGCTCCAGGCAAAAAGACGCCATTAACCATCTCCAGTGTTGTGATGCCGGGATCATGAGCGGCGGCGGAGGAGTGCTACGGCGACACAAACAAGATTTAAGGAGCCGCCCCTGTCACATTGGGCTGACATTAGCGGAGCCATGCGAGTGAGGAATGATTCAATAATTAACATTCATGAGCGGCAGCGTGGGGGGGGCCTCCATCACGCTGTGCCGCTGCCGAAAACAAAACCTCAGCCGGCACAACACCCAGATTACAGCCCTAAGTGATTATTTTGGAGACAATCATCAGAGATCTGAATGCATCAGCACAACTGGGGGGAAGAAAGCCCATCTGCTGAGATCATCAGAGAGAAAATCACACAAAAAGAACACGGAGGTCACACAGGGTTAGTGTCTCAAGAGCTGAGTGAAGTTTGTCGACTTGTGGAATAAAGGAGAAGGGATTCATTTGTTGCTAAACAGTTTTATTGACACCCTGGCCGCCCTCGTGGCAAACACCTAAAAGCACTGGTTTGTGTTAATTATCCTCCCAGTGCTTGAAGCCGGTGGAGCTGGGACCCCCCCCCCACCCAGAGAGAGTAGCCTCCATGCTCAATATGACACTGAGCCGTTTAAACACAATTTAAATTCACTCCCCGAGGATCTGAAAGGTCGAAATGTGAAGTAGCTTAAAGGAGACGTATGAGGCTTTTTGTTGTTTGTGTCAAATCTGTGAAGTAAACACAAAAAACGCAGTAAAGGGAGTTCCTCTCCTGCACAGGAAACACTCGAGCTGTGATTCAAAGTATAAACGGGCTCAAGCACAAGGAGTGTTATTGTTGAATAGTTTTTTTTAACCGCATGTCACATGTTTCATTTGAATAAAACATGCGACCTGCAGTGTTTGTTTACGGACTCACACAGAGCCGGTTCAGCCCCGGTAAGTGAGTCAACACCACAAATTGCCCGTGTTGCAGGAGGGTGACACACATTTAACGGCGTCCCGGGAAAGAAGTGCTTTAAAGAGATATGTTTCAATCCCCTCGTGGTGCCGCTCTGATTTAATCATGGATTTTTTCTAATGGCTCTGTGGTTTAATTAGGCCGTTGAAAGGTTAACTGCCGGGTCCGCGCCCACATCCACGACGGTCAAGCATCTTTCACAACCGTGCTCCGGCTGCAGCCGTCCTATCGGCTCCACCTGTGACCACAGAACACCTTCATTTCCACCGTCCACCTTTATATAAGTAATTACCCAGCATGTATTCTCTCTGTGGTGCTAATGCATTCCACTCTACTAGGCAGGATTCTGCAGAGATACTTCACTTTGTGGCAAAGGCTCTTTATCGAAAACAATGATTCAGTCTTTAGATTCAAGCTCCTTTCTCTCTTCTTAAAATAAAACATGTAGCAATTCTGCATTAAAATGTCTTAAAACAACTATAGACCTATGTTATATATTTTATTGACTTGTGTTCTCCCAGAGAAATCCCAATTTTTTAGTTTTTAGTCTGCTTCCACTAACATGGAGGAGGGAGGGTTTATGACCTATACCATGACCGGCCACAAGGGGCACATTTCAATTCTTTGGCCTCACACCAGCTCAATAGTCAAAATGAGGAATCACTGTGTTGAAGATGTTTACCACAGTTTTATTGATATTCATGAGATATCTGTATTATACAGAGCATGTGTGGTCCTTTAACGTGACAGTGTCGTATTCACACAGCATGTTAAACTGGATATATATCACAGTTAATATTTTATTTATGGAGAAGGACATTCTCCATATTGTTCCATCTTTACAACCTGTAAATTAAACCTAAACGTTATCGTAGCTCATGCACACGTGGAGCAAACAGGATCTCGGGCGCTCTTCATCTCGGTTTCACGCCGGCGAGCACACACGTGCTCTCAGCCCGGCTGCACTCGGATAAGTGGTGACTGATCACGCTGAGAGCGCCTCACTGGGATGTTCGGAACAATTACCTCTGCCTCGCTGCCACTCAGGACCCCTCAGGTGAAGTCATTATCTTAACCAGGGGCTGCTCACCACAGTCACAATTAATTCACATTAACAGTGGAGCGCTGGCCACCGGGGCCCATCTGGATTCATGGCTCCACTTACACTCATTACCCGACAAGGCAAGGACCTGGATTTGGCAACTTTTTGTGTGTCCCTGTTGTCCGGCAGCTGCTCGGCAGGAAGGTTCTTTTTTGTGAAAAGACAAAAGAGAAGTCACCGGTTTGTGTTTATTTGCAGGTGAACGACAGGGATCTTGAAATCCAAAAGAGCGATTTGCTTCAAGTTGCCTCTTCTCCATGCGAGGAGGCTCCAGGTCTCACACATGTGTTTCAGTTTTGTCTTTAACAAGCCCCTGAAGTGTCGTCTGCAGTGAGCCTGTGAGTCCAGCTCTCTGATTTGCAGCTCAGATTCTCTCCCACGTTCTCGTATGCCGACATATAATTTGTGTTTCCTTCGGTCTGACCTCATTTGACCGTGTTATGGCCATTTTGTGCGGTTGTGATATGCATGTTCATATTATTTGAAGGGAAATCCTCTTCTCTATTCCATGTGCTCCGTTGAGTTAATGCATGATTAAATCAAAGAGGCTCAAACTGAGTAAAACCAGGACATATTGTTCCTTTTCTTTGCTTTCAATATTAATTTCCTGCTTTACAATATGTTTTTTACTGTACATTCAGTCTGAGACAGGGAATCTGACCTCAGGACACTGTAATCATCATAATTATCATAATCAATGTGCTGTCTGCAATCATTTCTCTGATTAAAGGCACGGCGGCGGCGACAGTATCGGGCTGAACTATTCGAGTGTTTTTCACTTCACTGCAGCTTCCTGCGTTTTTCTAAAAGGAAAAAAGAACATCGCGCCTGTCGCTCACTTGAAGCTGCTGCAGCGCGACATTAGAATAACACATCAATTCAGGACCATTTCCACACTAATAAACCCGTCCATGCCCTTTTTCCATCCCACACCCACAGAAATGTATGTGCTTTGCATAGAATGTATTCTATTTAATATTGAATAATCAATAACCCAGAAGAGGAGATGAAACATGTTACTGCATCATTCATGGCATTTGATTTTTTTCCTTTTTTAATATCTCCTCCTCCGCGATGATTCAATTTATAAACCAACTCATGTAACTTAGACTCTAACACACACTCATACACACACATACACACACACACACACACACACACACTCATACACACATAATAACATGGGAGCTAGACTGCCACTCATACCTTCACAAAGGCTCAACAGTGTCCTTGTGAAAACACATTTAAATTGGATTTGTTCTTTTGTATTTGGATCTGCAACAAATTCCACACACTCATAATGTGTGAGCCCCCTAAACATGTGGGATTGAAGCCATCCTGTGTATCACTGGGCCAACGTACCACTTAGGTTTAATTTACAGTCCTAAATTAACCTGATCCCAATCTGCATGTTTCTGGACTTTTGGAGGAAGCCGGATTACCTGGAGAAAGACCCCACGTAGACATTTGAGCAAACTGAAGAAAAACCTCAGACAAACAGGGATTCGAACTGGAAACCTTCTTGCTGTGAGGTCGACGGTGGAAACCACAACTTCCTCCTCGGGTTGTCGCTCTTGACATTTTCCTCTGACATTCTGCTAAAATGTTGTGATCAACCACATAATGTAATTCTGCTGTGCTCAAGGTGTAAACAGAGGGATTCTGATTTCTCAGCTCCCTGATTGATCAGCGACTGATTGCAGATTGGGCTTTTTAAGGGCGTTTCAGACCGAGAAGGCACAGCAGCAGTGGAAACCTCTTCTATCAGACCTGCAAAATTAAAATGAGGAACCTGTAAATTGCCAAAAATCTCAACAAATCATAAAAAAACATCACATTTGACACTCAAGCCTCTCAGCAGCAAAACCATCAAGTTGGAGGTCGATGGGATGAGTGGTTGTCGAGAAAACAGAAAAATAGAAACGTCTCGATGCATTAGTAGTGTGTGTTTGTGTGTGTGTGTGTGTCTGTGTGTGTGTGCGAGGGACAAACTTACGATCATTTCCACTTCTCTATCTGGAGATTACTCAGCTGCAGACGCACACAATTCAGTGTTGGTCCCTGATAGAGGTGTTGTCATGGTTACCTGGGAGTCGGATGGATACCTGGCCGGACCAAAGAGACTCCCCACCCCACACACACACACAGACACACACACACACACACACACACGGCTATAATTAAACCCAATATCAAGCAAACTGCAGCCTTCATCTCTCTCTGTCGTCGGTGGACATTGCCGGGATGTGGAGAGAGCGGGTGTCACTCAAGTGGAGGAACTCTGAGATGCTCTGGAAAAGAGGTGGACGACTTGATAACCTCCCATCAGAGAAAAGACGGGGCGTTTACTCTTCCTCTTTTTAAGGAGCCCTTGAACAGACAAAAATACTGATTTGCCAATATCTAATTTGTTTGTGTAGACGTGTGAATCACGATTTATCCTCCCAATCATTTCCTGAGATAAACAACGATAACTTACTCGCTTAGTTTCCCGCAGCCACTTGCTCGTCTCTTCCACCGAGTAGCCGGAGACAAATCTCAGACGAGACACATAATCCCCCCCATAAAGTCATAAAAGGCCTCCCCGTCTTTATTAGAATCCCGAGGTGCGTTTAACCGAAATCAAAAAGCGAAGACAAACAGGTCTGCAGGGTTCGGTATCGAGCTCCTTGCACCCCCATCGTCTGTCTGCACTCACAGTCCCCGGCGAACATTGGGTGACCTATTCTTAAACCGCCGCCCACGCGCCGAGCACCAGGCTTGAATGAATGACGGGCTCTTCATCTGCTGCAGCCTCAAAGTGTTTTGTGTTTCCCCCCCCCCCCCCAAGGTTATTAAAGGAGAGAGGAACAGCGGCGCTTGTGCTCGTTAACAAAAGGCAAGGCTGAGGTGGTGGTTGCATAACTGTGGATAGGTGGCGCCTTGTGTAACACGTGTTGTGGAGCGCCTGCTGTGATGGACACGCGTGATACCAGAATCATCTTCCCTCTCGGACTCTGAATTTAATGTCCTCGTGGCTTGTGTCTGATAAAAACTAACCTTTTTTTACTTAAGGTCATGAAAAGTTGTCTGCAGGTATTTCTCTCAGTTTGTTTTTGTGCTCCAGTGATAAGAATACATTTATCCTTAGATGAAAAACCAAGGACAAAAACAAAGCACCATTTAAAATCACCATAGTCTGCTTACATATGCAAATAGTCCCCTGATAAAACCACACTGAAATTCTCTACTCCCCATATTTTAATTTCATAAATGTCAGACCCCTTATTATGCCTGATCCTGATTCTCTTACTTTTAAAGATGTTTTTAATTTACCTTTTATTGACACAACAGTTAGTCTCCAGGAGAGAGAGGGGAAGACATGCTGCGAAGGGCCGGGTCGGAACCGAACCTGCAGAAGAACTCGGAATATATCAAGATCCGTGACTTGTTCCCTGGAGGAGAGGTGTAAATGTTTCAGTAATGTTAAAGTGAAAATAGAAAACGATCTCTCCTGGCTCATGTCTCATCCTTCCACACAGCTGTGTTGAAGTCTATCCAGCCGGTTTTTTGCATAATCCTGCTGAAAAACAAAGAAGCAAACAAACCTTGGCCGTTGTAATTAACTACGAACGTGGGAGTCTGAGAGTCTGACGCGAGTTCAGTGGTGTCAACAGATTTGTTGATTCTACTTGTAAAGAAGTGACATTTTTCTGGAAGCCAGCCTCCGAAATAAACACAGAAAAAAGTCCATTAACCCGGCAGAATCCAGCCTCCTTACAAAGTCACCTGTTGATTCTCTCTTTGCCTCAGAATAGCCCCTGTGTGGGGAACAAGCTCACAAAGGACCCAGCAGATAAAACCAGCCTCCTGTCTTGGCCCTAGCAGGCGATGATGCTATCAGGCCCCGGCTGCAGCCTCCTGTATGGGGGGGGGGGCTCGAAGATAGGGCGCCCGTGGGGAGACGCGGCTCATCGGCACATCACCTGGGACAAAAGGTCAACGCAGCAGGAAGGGATAACACTGTTGTGTAATCATCAGAGCTAACAGAGACGCCGCCTCGCGCTCTCGCTCTATCTTCCTCCTATCGGACAGGATTATGGAGATGGTGATGGTTTCAGGGAATGGACGGGGCTGGGAGGCTGGAGCCGGCATCCAGGTTGTCAGCCGCTCCTCCTCTGTTTTCACGTTCAGGCTTTTTAGGATGTGGAGATTTGAGAAGTGGAGGAACCAAAGTAGAATTGAGCCAAGGAAGCTGTGAGAGGGACGGCTTGTAGATGGATGATTATTTAGAATTACTCCCTGCATGTTTTAGGGAGTTTTAGCGAAGTCCCTGAAGGTTAGATAACTGTCAAAAATAGTTTGTGATTTTATTTATCTATTTTCTTTCTTACTGACTGAAACAGAAAGGATGTGGTCAGGTGAAATGTGCTTCCTACCATCACATCAATGATATCCAAGTTGATATCCAGTTTGGAGTGCGGGGTCGGGAAGTAATTCCAAAGAGAGAACTAACCGAGCCCGACCGGATCCCCATGTTCTCCATGAAGGCATCTGCAGCAAAATCATATCCAGACAGGTCTATCTATCTATTCTCTAAACCACTTTGTTTGGGGACTCGACCCTTTTTCCCCCGATGTATTTATGGTTGATATTATATGTTGAAGGCTAATGGGGAATAATCACCTGCATCTGCATTGACATTAACATGCAGAGGTTGCTCTTTATCCTTGGTGGACGTATGCACTCTCTGACTCAGACTGTTTTTAACGTCACAATTATACCATCATATCTATTTTTGTGATGATATAGAGCAAAAACTTCCAGAAAAACACACATCTTATATCATACATCCATAACCCTATTTGTTCTAAAGAATAACCAGGGAGCGAATTATTAAAACTTCCCTGTGGGTGTCTGTCATTTTAAAGTGAGAAGGAGTTTTCACCTGTAGTCGTGCTCTGGGTTTCAAACTTTCCTAGACGTGTGAACTCAAAGCTGCTTCTCCACTCGGTGCTGTAATCGACCTGTGCGAATGTAAAAATGAGCCACTCGCCGATTCCCCCCCCCCCCCCCCCAGGCTCCTCTGGGCATCTTGTGGAGACACGGAGCACTTGTGGGTTCTCCATCGCAGCAGTTACACAAGTGGCTGAAGAGCAGCTTCACACGCTGAGTCTGGGGAGACTCTCATCTGTTGCTCACTTGAATCTGAAACCAGAAACACTGGACTGTACGGAGGAAGACGATGAGGTCTATCGACAGCTTGATTGATGGGCTGATTATTGTTCTTCTGCTCCTCGGGCAAATCGTCCTCCTTCTCCAAGTCCTCCTGGTCAATAATCCGTCTGTCAACTCGTGGCTCTGCTTTCCGGGATTGCGTTGTGTCCTAAAGTAAAACCGACATTGACTCTGGGAAGCAAAACGCTCGGTCCTGAGTGGCATCTTGATTGTTTCTCTCCCTGACCGCTCTGCACAGAGCTGCCACTCGGCCGTCCAGACTGCACGCTCTCTTTGAATCTGCCTCAAAAGCCGCAAAGTGCTCTGAAGCCGCTGTGTGCGAAATTAACGAAATGATGCATTTAATACGCTGATTACTTCTGCTCCATCAGTGGGGCAATGCTAGCAGTTTCACACTCTGCTACACACGAGGAGAAGAAAAGAGGCGTTCGAGGGGGAAGGGCGCAGTTTGAAGCCCTGGCCTCTTTTCTCGTCAGACAGGTGAGCAGAGGCGGCCATTAAATATCTCATTAAATATCTGAATATGGCCTCGGGCAGAGGTCCGCGACGGTTCAAGACATTCGGTCCCTTCAGAATGACAATGTCTTTGCTTTATGGCCCCGACCGTTCAACCCAGGAATAGTCTTCTGTATGGTACAGCGCACATTATAGATCGGAGCGATTGTCGTGTCATTTCTTTTTCTGTCCGATTGAAATGAGCCCGGGACCTCTGGCAATCCAAATCATGTGTCATGCATCACGTTTGTTGTTGTTTAAGTTTCATGTGCATATGTGAATATTCTCTTCTTTCGGGCACGTCGGTGTGGGGCTGTTTGTTTTGTTTGTTGTGTTTGTTGTGTTTGTTGTGTTGATGCTCTCGCTGCTGAACAACTGACACGTTTGATTTTTTTTCTTCCTGAATTACCCTGAGAACACACAGCCTCAGGTTGTTCCAGCTGCTCTGAGCCGTGGATCCACTTCCATGAATCGATACGTGCACTTGATTTATCCTCTTGCTTATCGCCAAATGATTTTATTTGTGCACCGTGATTTATTCCTGCTAATTAGCCCGAGTGTGGCGTCGTTGCCTGGTTGTCGCTTTGTGTTGTGTGCACCAGCTGTGTGTTGGCTGCTGATATGAGGACAGACGCTTGATATTCAAAAGCCAAATTTTTACATTTGCTTCTCTTTAACATTTTCGGGCTCAATAGGTAAAAAGTGGAAGTATATTTTAAACCGTGGGTAAAATGCAGCCAGATCCAATCAGAATAGAATAATTGTGTCCAGCATCATTATGTGCAGAGTGTAGATGTTCCCATGATACTGAGGTAAGGGCTGAATATACATGCATTATACTCCCCAAGTACTAAATTTAACATTTTTTATGCAGATTAATGATTAATATAAATAAATAAGGAAGTGATTATTTAAACTGGGAGATATACCAATGGGAAACTGAAGGCGTGGATTGGACGAGAGGTCCTGCTCTGAATTCTTTACATGTTTTTGAAGGTCCATTTCCAATCGTCTAACATGGAGGAGACAGGGTTTATGAGCAATGCTGCAGCCAGCCACCAGGGGGCTATCAAGATGCTTTGTGTTGAAGTCCAAAACACTGCTCCTCCTCTTTTCTCGCAACTCTCCAGTTCCTCTGCTTTGCAAAGAATTATTTCCTGGTGGTGCCGAAAACATCATGAACCACCAGTTACACATTTTTTTAATCTTGACGCTGGCTCATGAGTCAGATTGACATCCCCTTGCAGGATTCCCTGCAGGAAATGACTTGGCGTCGGGGGCACGAGCTCTAACTCATCCTGACACATCTCGTTATCGACGTAGTGACTAAGTGACGGCTGAATACAACGTGATGCGGCGTCACACACTTTGTTTCCTCTGCAGCGCGACCAGATAAATGTCCCCCGACGTTCATGTCAGCAGTCTTTAATCCAGACGAGGCGACACCTCTATTAACGGGAACCCCTGCGTGTTAATGGAAGGACACATTGCTGTGGATCTGAATCTGAGGAGGAGAGGGGGGGTCCCTGAAAGTGTGAAGGAGACTGTACCTCTTCATCTGTCATCATCTCCCTGGTTTTAGATCTCAGAACCCCAGCTCCCGTCCAACTCTTGTACATCTCTGCTTCATTTCCCTGCATCTCCCCCCTTTAACCTTTCAATGCAGATGTGTTCGCTCCCCTCCTGGCTGGCTGGGGGGGGGGGGGGGGGGGGGTGTTCTCTTGCTGCCTTAAAGGTTAATAGATTTCCTGCCCCCCTTGTGCAGGGAGGTGTGGTTCGACGAGAGTCACTCTCATGTCGCGCGTGCATCACATGGAATCATGGTGGAAAAACTGTATGACAGGACTTTGATTGTGTCTTCTAGGATTGACACGTCCATTTTCATACTCTATAAACGTTTTTACAGCATTCACATGAAAAACTACACTGAAGCAGACACACAAAATAAGATAAACGTGCACAATACTGACACATCTGCCGTTTGGAAAACAGAGGGATTGAAGCCCAGTGGCCCCGTCCAGCCGCTCCAGCCTATTTATCTGTGAGCGCTTCGTTTCATAATGAATAACCTTCAAACTCAGACCAGCCTGTGTTTTGCTTTGTGGACAAAATGGTATCTGTGCTAGTTAGTAACCATGAAGGCCCCCCCGCTGTTCTCTCACACAGGCAGGGCCACATTAGAGAGAGGGAGAAGAACGAAAAGGGGGTCGAGCTATTGGAAAAAGCCGCGGCGAGAACCATCGGGCCGAATTGATTTCTCTCAGGGAGACAGCGGCGCCGATGATCACGCATCGAATGTTGTGTTACATAAGCCTCTTGCCACAGCTGAGGGGAATGACAGAAGTAAACAAGGCATAATTGCACATACAAGCGATTGCTAGTGACAGGGTCGGAGATGCGGGGCCACTGGAAACCAGGGGGGTGAAAATCCTGCACTGGAAAGTCACCAGGAAATCCAGCAGCTCTCCAGAGTGTGATGGTCGCACACCACTGAGAGTTAGTCGTGAGACGCAACATGACAAAACCACTTCACGTCCACAAAGCTGGTTCGTGTACTGACAGTGTTTGGTGCTATTTAGACTTTGGTGATTTCAGTCCCAGTCGTGTACAGACTGGTTGGTTTCATCTTGAACTGGTTGAGTTTGACATGAGGTGTAAACTTGAGCTGTAAAAGACAAATGAAAAGAATACAAAAGTTATTTATATTTTAAAGAAACCTATAATGTCATTGCTGACCAAGTCTAGAAATTGTATTCAATCAACTATAATTGCAATGATGATAGTAAGTATAATGTCGGGAGGATACATCCTCTGGTGACCATGAATATCTAAACAACCTTAATCCCATCATTATTTATTCAACTCATTTTTTTTTTATAACCGCTTGAAGTTACAATATTTAGCTTGAAACACAAAACAAGACTCAAAGATTTGTTTTGTCTCTTTAAAGTGAAATTAAATCGAAAAGAGAAAATTCTTAAAAATAAATAAAAAAATTAATTAGTCTGTAATAAATTGCTCGAGCTCGAGTTTCTCAGCCCAGAATGTGACATTAATCCCTTTTTAAACAAAGATACCAAACAATGGAATAATCACAAACAAATGAATTAGGTTTGTTGGAATGAAAGTAAACATTTATATCAACACAATTTGAAAACACTTAAATAATCAGTGTTTGTTTTCACTATTGTTGTTGATTTGCCTTAATTTAGCCAACAAATCTGTAACCGTTCTACATTTCTAAACCCTGCGTCTCCTCTGTTTATATTTAATTCAAGTATCAAATGTCTTGTTAGCGTAAATACAATTTTTTATTTTTGTATGGAAATGAGATTTTTGCACCGTCGTTCTCTGAGCTCGTTGTTCAGTGGAACATGAACACGGCCTCGTGGAACGCGTGAACAGCTCTGATGGGGAAAGTGCATCGCTTATTTAAACGTACCCAGAATCCCATTCATTAGCACCGGCCCCGTCTCTCCTCACGGCTCCCCTGATTCAATACTTTCTCATCGTCATGTTCATGAATCTTCAATAACACGTCTATGCCGAGTCTTTAATTGATGTGTGTTCACTGTCACGGAGAGAAAGCTCCACGCCTGGCAGCAGACAGTCACTCGGAAGAAGTACTTGTTTTGTCAAGACTTTTGTTAAATGCTGTTGTGTCTTTTTTTTGATGTGAATGCTGCTCTGAATGAAGAAGATAATGTCAGGAGAAGGGAACAAGTTGATTCATGTGACCGTTTTAATATATATATGTTTTCCTGGGAATTAAGTCCATAAAGCCGTTTTCTGACAGTTTTCACAGCCAATGGTAGAGGACTTTGTTTTTGATGTCGCGATAAAATGTGTTTACATCCCATCTCAAGCACTACCATGTTGTTTTTGAGATGCACCCGTCAATAACCTCTAAATAGATAAACAAACCTTTGCACCTAATGTCAAAGAACGTGAAAAAAGCATTTTAGAGGGTTTGTTTTTCATCTGCCTCGTTTCCAGCCGGGAATCTGATAAAGTTAACAACAACCAGTGGAACATTAAATCTTCCTTCTCTGCAGGAGCTGAAAAAACCCCAAACCAAGCTGAAAAGGAAAGTGGTTGTCAAAAAAACTAAGTGTTTTTCTGGTCTCAACATGGATTCAAAGCACTTACATCCATGTAGCGCTTCTATTAATACATCTCTAGTAACTGCTCAGCTGTCAGAGGCAATCTGCGTCCTGTCACAAATCAAACCCTTTAGCTTGAGGATGCTCAGACAAAACAAAATGTCCAAATCAGCGTCATGGTGTCAGTTGTTCAGTAAAAAGAAATCGACATGAATTACAACTCCGGTTTTCATTTATTCCTTTTTATAAACACGTGCCGACGACAGCCAGCGGCCGGAGATATTATGTTTTCAGATATTTAAAGAACGGATAATAAAAAGCCGACTGACTCGTGAGTCAAAATGCAAAACGTTTTGAATCTGCTTGAGTTTCTTGGTCTCACATGTGACTGATTCCTTCAGGAACATTCACATCACTGTTCGCAGAGCGCCTGGCTGCGAGGAAGCTGGCAACGCAGACGGGAAGTGAACCAAGTCCCTTCTCTGCTCATAATCTAAATCGCTCACTGGGCAGACGAGTCCTCATTGTGCAGTGCTCTGTGTTTTTGTTTGGTCCTGGAAACGACTGGTTCAGGGAATTAAATCAAGTCCAGGAAACTAAACTTTAACCCAACTTCATGGCGACTGTGTTTACAGATCAGAGCGGTGAGGAAACCTTTGTTTTCTTGTCCTTATTTGCTTCTCTTTTATTTTGGGACCTGATATTTGGATTTATGCGTCTGTTTCCTGGTTGGACGGATCGGGGGTCTGGCCTCTGGCTTCATCACTGACCTTTGAAATCCCTTTTGAGCATGAGACGGTTCAGATCTAACAAAGTCTGGCCTGAAAACAAACAACAGTCAGGCCTGTTTCATCAGAGAGAGGGCTGCGCCAGTGATATGTCCAGTTTAATATTTCCTCTGTATATTATCACGGCTGCTCTTCTTAATGTTGGAATTATTCTTATCAGAAGTCAAGAAGTTGATAATACTCCCTTTACTAAAACAGATAGTTTTTAAATCAAACATTCAAGAGTCTTAACTTTTGCCTTTTAATCTTTACAAATTTAGATTGTTTGATGAACTCTGATCCTTTACTTGCTGTAAGTATAATAACAATCTAAAGATAAAGTCTTAAATCGATCCTTGCTGACTCTTATTCACACATTCAAAATAACTTCTTGGATAAATGCTTCTATTAGTTTGTATAAACATAGACTTTT
Organism: Pleuronectes platessa; assembly: GCF_947347685.1. NCBI lineage: Eukaryota > Metazoa > Chordata > Actinopteri > Pleuronectiformes > Pleuronectidae > Pleuronectes > Pleuronectes platessa. Next base: position 16,747,193 of record NC_070647.1, on the reverse strand, counting down.
AATTAAAATGTTCTCCCCACAGCTCCCACAGACTTCAATAACACCAACTTCAGACTGTGATCATATAATTAGAACTTGACATTATCGCTTGATCAAAATAATCTTTCACAGACAAGTCAGTGTTTGCGTTACAGAATATACAATTTGTGTTTATATTTTATAATAAAACATTCAGTTATCTTCTGGTTGTATTTGTGTTTTTCCTTTAATTCAAAAGGTTTATGGTTAAACTTTAAAGTTTCAATATCTAATAATAGAACTGGTCTGCGTCCGGTCCCAGGTGAAGTGTTTGTTTAGAATCTGAAGTCTGTCAGTGTTTGGTTTAATAATCCAATCACAGCTAATGCCATTAGGACTTGAAGGGCAGGACAAGGTAGTGAAGGACAATCTTTCACTCCACTCATTAAGACCATCTCAAACACTGGGGGGGGGGGGGGGGGATTGAGGTCCTTCAGGGGCGTCTCTGTGGACAACGTCCTCGTGACCTTTAACCAGATATTACGGAAATATGATGTATCGAGAAATGACCTTCGTTGTTTCTTTCAGATAAAGGATCATATCGAGGATAAAGGGTGTTCTGTCAACCACTTGTATCGTCTCTGGTTTTGAAAAGTAAATGTTTTAAACTATGGAAGATGCATCCATCGCTGTCTGATGTCATAATATCAGAAATGTGTTCTTCTAGTTTGTCTGTGGGAGCTGTGATGGACCTGGGAGAGAGATCTTGGGTTTTTTAATTGAAAATACTTTATATACAGTTAGAGAGTTTTATCAAATGTTCCCTGGAGGTTGGGCACTACTAGTTTATTGTATTATATGATCTTATCAAATTAGTTTAATGTAAAATCTCCATTGGAAGCTTCTATCTCCTATAAAGTACATTAACAGTAAATACCTCTCTAAGGTGGAAGTACTCTAAAGTTGTGTTTAAGTGGATCACTTGAGGAGATGTTACCTCCCACCGCTCTCCTTGAGTCAGACGAGGATAAACCTTCATTTCCATTTTGAGACAAGAGAGAGGTTGTGTCCTCGTCTTGTCTCCTGCCAGCTGGACTCTGAGACAAACCACCGCCCGCTGCCAACAGGTCTGAGCGCGCTGCCAGTACAATTAACAGACGTCCGCTCACTCTCCCTTTTTTGTCCTTCCCAAAATTCTTCACGTCCTGCACCTCTTAAACCTTTCATCCGACCTGAGAGCCCGGTTTGATTGACACGTGTCGAGCTCATCACGGTGTGTGTGCGGTGTTGAAACTGTGGACTGAAACAACAAGTCGTGCCTGTGACCCACAACAAACTGCACTCGCACACTCCGCCCTAGTCTGCTTCACAAACACCAGTGTCAGCAAACTGAAAAGAGCCGTCAGCCACAGCGTCTCCTCCGTGTGTAATTGCTAATGAAGTAGCTTTAGAGATTATTAGTTTGCTCGGGAAAGCTCAGTTAGCTATTACATTATCGAGGTGAGGGGGGGTAATTGTACATGCACAGCTTCGGCAGAAAACCCATTAATAGAGGCGACGCGTCCATATCTGTGTTGACACGTCTGAGCTGTATTTATGTCCTTGAGTCTTCTGCTTGCACGCACAAGCAAATGGAGTAACACACGAGCAGAGCACGGGGAGACCAAAACAACGAGGAACCTGCAATTAGAGAATCAAAAGAAGATTAAACAACTTTACTGGTTAAAAGAACATGTTTGCATCTGTCACACACACAGACACACACACACACACACATAGAGATACAGGAGGAATTAGCATGCTATTAGCTTTAAGGCATGCACAGTCCCTTTATCGTATGAAAGAATAAAGACAAGAGAGATGTAGAAAAAGAGCGGAAAATAGTGAAGTGAAATCCAGTGAGGTGGGAATCAGCCCCGACGGGAGATCGAATAGCGCTCGACAAGGAGATTCAGAGATTGTGTGTCTGTGTGTGTGTGTGTGTGTGTCTGTGTGTGGCAGACATGAGGAAATGCCGTGGTTGTGCTGAACTTTAAAGTTGTCTGCTGAGCGTCCCTGGTATCAAAGCACAGGGTGTTGCTCTTCGTGCAGGATCCAGGGTCGGAGAGGACACGGTGATATTTCTATGAAAACTCTTTACAGGAACCCCCCCCCCCCCCAACCACCACCACCACCACACCTGAACTCATGAGTCGCTGCCATCACCAACGCCAGGCGGACAGCAAATGTCAAAACTTTTACCTGACGGCTTAGGAAGTTGTGATGTTCTCACTTCCATGTCACAACAATCTTTATCTCTGGAGACTGCAATTGTAAAGCTGTGTCTGATGAAGGTCTGTGGGAGACAGGAGACGGTAAATACAGCTCTCAGCCCAGACAGCTTCCTGAAACATCTGGGGAGTGAGTGACAGCCGGTCGGAGCCACTACTGGGGGGGGGGAAAGAAATCGAAATCAATTATAAGTTACCAGACGGAGTAGGAATTAATAAACAAACGAGATTGGAATTAATCTTTTTCTTATAATGAGATGTGAAACTTGTGTTATTGGCCCTGACCGATCTGCTGGTTCAAAGGGAAAGGCCAGAGGCAGCATCAACAGTCACCTGCAGGGGGCCGACCAACTTACACAGAAAACCTGCGGCTGATCCTTTAAAGCATCCCCCCCCCCCCCGGTTCTGCTGCCAGCTCCCTGTATATAACGGAAGGAGGAGATGAATCATCGGCTCAACCTTCATCCATCAATAGCTTCACACTGGACTTAAGAACCAGGCAGCACAACAGGAAACACACTCTGAGATTGAGTCAAAAATCTCCTTGCTGCTTTATTGCTAATCTTGTGAATGGATTCCGGTGAAATGATTTTCATCACATCGACTCCCCTGACTTGTTCGTCGGCCTCTCCTACGTGTGTAGACACCACTTTCACATCCTGAAGAATTTGTTCTCTTTTAGTTTTTTTTGCATTTCATCGACTCCTCCGCAGATTGTGAGGCTTCTATACCGGGGTCCAGGTTCAAAGAGTCCACCGAAACTCTGGAGGCTCTCACTCCTCCAGAGGATTCCTGCAGCTCTAGTGGTTAAAGGTCGCTTCAAGCAAGCATTTTGAAAACTGAGATAAATTCCCTCCTGTTTATTTGTTTCCTGGTTGTAAGGACAAGCAGCTGCAGCAGTGTCAGACCAAACCAGTGAAGAGAGATTGTTTCCCCCACAAGTGAAAACTCCCCATTAACTCATCTGATGACACAAACGTCTGCAGGAGCATCAACATGAGATTAAACTGCAGAGACCTGTGACACTGTCCCAGCTACTGGAGAAGATTCAGGAGGGAATTTGACTCCTGCAAAAAACACAAACATGCAACTAATGAATGGATTTCTGAACGTAGACAAGGAACCATTAGAAATCCTTTCAGGGCAACAGGACATTTATCTGCACAGATTACCTGAAGCTTTTAGTTTTGAAGGCAGCGTTTCATCACTGCACTTTGGAAAAAACCCAGAAACACGTCTTTTATAAGAGACGGGGGTTTGGAAACTTCTGAGCCCCACGGAACACAAGCAGAGATCAGCGGGAGTCGAGCGGCTTCTCTTCTTCCAACGCAGCGGTCCGGTGGGCTGGAGCCGGAGCGAGCTGTCTAGACAAAGCTTGACCTTTCTGTTGTGACCAGTGTTGTGCGGCGTTTCGAGGCCGTTTGCTCTTGTTTGCGTAACGTAAAGTGACGAGCTCCAGAGCCCCTGACCTTCCTTTATTTGTATTTCTCTTTCAACATTATACTCAAGGACGTTGAAGCAGCGCCACAAAGATCATTTTACTCGTAACCAAATCGAAAGCTCTGCATATTTTAACCTGTTTTCCCTCATCTTTCAATGAACGGGAGAGTTTGTGTGATTAATAATGAATTCTTTCATTATTATTCCATGAACGTGTGCAGGGAGAACTGACAACTGATACCCCCCCCCACCCCCCTCCAAAAAGAATACTGATAAAAGCCGTCATCGGACAGACCAACCTTTCAAGACGTTGCCTCAGAGCCTGACCCCGGTCGTCTGGTGATGTTAGTGTCAAACACCTCGAGATGGAAAAGCAGGTTGATCTTTCACAAGCTACCGACCCGGGCACCACCTGCTGAGTTTTCCTGAGGAGCACAGGCTGTTCCTTCGTCCCTCTCCTCGTCAACAACAGCAAAAGGATAAATATATATCCTGCAGAAAGTCACTGTTGGACTCAAAACCACAGGATACAGAAGAAAATGACATCTCAAAATGTAAAGTAGAAATATGTATGATTCATTTAAGAGGCTTCAATCTTTTGAATCTATAAACCGATTTTATATTCTGTAATAAATCTCCTTCAGCTTGTGACCAGACCTCCTCCTCTGTAGATTCGGCTCGTCTGTGTTTGGTGTAATTTTCCGCCGTGTTCCCAGAGGCATGTGATGATTTGACAGTTTTTGACTGATGACCTGCAGATCGGGCACCGGCCTCTTCCAGCTCTGTTTAGCAGCAGCAGTGTTTATGACTATAATCACAATCTGGTCATTTTTGGGGGGGTTTTGATCAGAGATATGTTTGATTAGTGTTTTAAAAGTACTTTGAAATGCAATCAGTGGTGGAATATATAGAAGCCGTTTGTTTTAATGTTTGCTGATCTGGTCTAGTGATGGATTTTCCTTGTACTCAACCCTGTCCACTACTTTGGTTACAGACCACGTGAATAAAGATGCTTCTCCAATTACTCCCAATATTCATATATATATTTATAGCATCAAATAACAAATTATAACCACATTTCAGAAACATAAATAGATCCCAGACCACACCCCAAGTGAAAATCAGTTTATCTGAAACTGAAACAAAGACATGCTTGATATGGGACTCTAACTTTTGTATTACTTTTTCTATACAATATATTTAAGTCTCTATGAATTTAATATTTTCTGCACAGTTGTAATCCATACTGAGCTAAGCAATAAATTGAATGCATCCTCGTTCCGTACAGTGGAGTTTAAATCCTCTCATACGATGCTCAACCTCGAGACATTATTTCCCCAGACGTTGCACCATTCCTAAATAATTCATTTTTTCTAATGGGGTTATGAATTTATTTTGTCTCTTCCCTGTTTTTACAGTGAAATATGCATAAACGTGTTTTCTATTAAAACCACTGGGAGCAATTTCTTCCATGCATATATATATGCTGGGATAATTTAACCTAACATTGCCTGAATTATATCTTGTTTACTGTCCAACTGATATATGCAGTGACTAATTTACCAAATGATGGTTTATTTATAACCACTGGAGGAAATACAGTGGCCGAGGCGATGCAGCCTCCTGCTCTTAGAGACGTGGGTTTGGTTTAAGACAAACATATTTTATGTTGTCAAAGCTAATATTAGCTTTATATCCCACCCGCCAGATATTCTGTAATGTTATCCCAATGGCAGGCACGGGGGGAGGGGGGGGGGGTGTTACTGTACACATGGGCTTATCCCCCAGTCGTTCTGAGGGGGTTTATAGAGCCTACATGAGATTTATAACAGGATTACTGCAGCAGGCACACAAAGGGACGCCCACGCCCAACCAGTTGTTTGAATCAACAACTAGCATCTGTTTGTTTTCTCACTTACGAGACGAGCAACAAAACAAACGCTCCCAAAAGAGCCACAGTCTGAGTGTGTGCGTTTAAAACCAGAGGACGTGTAACGACAGAATGTAATCTCTCCTAGAGCTGTGTAAAGGTGCCAGGAGGTAAACCAGTAACCTGTGGATGAAAACAACTGGAAATCTAGATTTGATCACTTTCCCTCAGCGCAGGGTTCTATAGCATCTTTGTTTGAGGCTATTTACTCAGTGTTTTGGGCTCAGGCACAGTTTGGTCTCGGTGTCTTTGCTCTAAACAACCTCGTTCAAGGTTTAAGACAAACACTCGTCAGCTCCTGGTGGATAAACCGGAGCATTTATCAGCCACAGAGCCACAGATTTACAGATATCGCTACATGCACATGTATCACTCGACAAGAAGCTCAAAATCTCCTCCCACCTGCAAAGTCTGGTGATAATTTCCTGCGGGTTTGTCACTATGAGAAATTCACAGTCGTCTCATCCACAGTTAATGTAAAAAAAAATATTGATTTACAGCAGATTCAAACGTAGAGATATTGACCGGTGCAGCTTAAAGCCACCGCATGTTTCACACTCACTCTGTTTATTACCACGGGTACATTTGTTCTCTTGCTGTTGAATGTAATAACTGTTATCAGCTGTTAAGGGCAGAGGTGAGAGAGAGAGAGAGAGAGAGAGAGAGAGAGAGAGAGAGAGAGAGCGAGAGAGAGAGAGAGAGAGTGTTCATCTACTCCTCCATTACAAAATGTGCAAATACTTTATTCACCTTCAAGTACCTTTTCAAAGTGTAATCAACACACTCACACACAGACACACACAGACACAGTAACACAGACACAGACACACACACACACACACACACACACACACACACACACACACAAGATGAAGTGTCTCTTGTTTTGAAGGAGGAGAAATCTTCCAGGCCGAAGCGGTAATGTGATCTCCTTCAGTCCGACAGACAGCGGATTGAGCTCCTCAATATAAACATAATTACATTTATGACAGAATCACGCCACGTCTCATCCGTCAGCGAGGGGGGGGGGGGGGGGGGGGGGGTGAGGCCTGGTGGTCGTTTTGCTGTCCTTCCACCGAGTGAAGTGGGGATATCACTCACCCACTTGCAGCTTATTAGGCTGCGGCTAATTGAATGAATTTGGAACGAGGATTAAAACCCCCGGCAGGAGTCGGCTCTCACTCCTCCGGCTCATCGGTAAACGATATCCTCCACTCGTCCTCACAAGGGCCCCGATGCCACGAGCTTTATAGTTTCCATTAAAGGCTGGAATCTCAAAATCATGATGTTCGGAACTTTTAATAAAAAGTGCCTTCCCTTTTTGGGGAGGGGGCTGTTTTGTAAGATTAAGGCCCCCCAGGTACCCTTTGCACTGAGGCCCCTAAAGTCCCTTTACACGCCCCTGTTTACGGTTAAAGTGCCGTTGCCTTTAATTATTTTTCCTTTGTGTTAAATAGAGATAAATTAAGAGTTAAATCAACATTTGCTTCGTGATCAGGATCTTTAATAGCAGCTGATTGGCGCCATGCGAGTGATTAATGTTTCATACTTAACTAAAACCCACAGTCCTCTGGCAGCATCACACACAACATCCTTCTCCTGTGGGCGGTGCTCTGCTGCTGCTGATGGTGCTGATGGTGCTGATGGTGCAGCGAACACAAACAAGCAGAAATAGACGAGTATGTGGGAAACAGCAGAGAAAAGTCAGTTTGTACCTTTACATTTGAGATTATTACTCAGAGAGACACCAGGTTTGTTTACCGAGCTGCGCTCCCCCCCCCCCCAGAGGACGAGTCCTGTGTTAGAAAACATCCATCTTGTTTCGCTCCCAGACACTTTTATTAGATCGAGGAGAGAAAGTTCCAGTGAAGCCTGCCACTAAAGTTAAAGTTACTTTAATTGAATCCGCACATCAGGCGTATACTGGAACAAATGTGTCAATCAGAATGAATCATTGGACGTGGACTGTATAATTACTGTACAGGCTCCTCACTTCAACAGCCTGTAATTAGACCTGTTGAGGATTAAAGTTCTAACTTTAAGTGGTTTCTGTCATTTCATCAGAGAACATAGAAAAGATGCTGATCAGTTTGCATCGTAGGAATCTTTGGATTCTGTGTTTTTGATCATAACTCAGTTTATACATTAAATGTCCGGATGTCACATCTTCTGCTTCTTCAATTTCAACCTTGACTTTTTCTTCAAGGAGTCCTAGAACTTTATTTGAGTGCAACACTAATTAAAACTTCTGTTTTAAACGAAATCGATGATGTTGCTCCCAATGTTTCATGGACAAATGAAATGATGATTGTGTTTATTGGAGCTGAAATCACCATCTGCTCCGTGTACATCTGCATAAACATTTTGTTGATATTGTTTTGGATCACAACGGAAAATCAGAATCTCTTTTGCCCAAAAATCTCATTAAGTGAGTTGTTTTCATTCAGAAAGGTTCTTCAATCATTACCCATGATCCTCCAAAATCACCTCAATCTTGCTCTACAACATGTTTTCTGGTCCGGGTCCATGTTACTGGAGACCGAGCGATAAAAGCTTCAGAGCCCGAAACCAACGAGGCTTTGAACAGAACATGTTTGGTTCAAGCACAGAATGACGGGCGGCTGGGGGATGAATCATCTTTCCTGCGTGTGCGCTTGTTGATTAAACACAGTCGTCTCCGCCCGGCTCCGCTCACCCACTCGCTGTCAGGGAGAATTGGGTCAATTCAGAAACAACCCGTTTTTGCCAAAATATCCTAATCTGGGTTTTTTGTTTTTTGAATTGCAGATCAACAGCGTGGAATGTGTTCAGGTCCATGATGAGAGATGCTGGTGATGCTCATGTGCGTGAAGCTTCAGGAGGCTGCTGCTCGTCTCCTCCTGGATGTTCTGAAGCTGTGCCTCCTGCAGCCTGTTGCTAGGTTTCCCCTGCGCTCCACCTGACACACGACCAACTGAGCAGAAGGTTTTGTTCTCAGGAAACAAACCAAATGAGTTTGAGTGGCTGTGTGAGGATCTGCTCATAAACACCATCTGAACAGGTTTAAATAGAGGGAGAGGGAGAGAGAGGGAGTGGAAACCACACGTGTTGAGCTCTGGATAACTCTTCTTTACTGCCCGGGTAACATTAATCAGTTATGAGCCATCGGGCGGCAGCTCATTAAATCAGTTTCCACCATAACAATGTTATTTACTCTCCTTGTGGTATATTTATTTATGAGTAACTGTGTGCGGCTGCCTGGTGTCCCTACTTACTCTTAAATGTTTAATGCTTCTTTCAGGATTCAGGAAAATGGTTTAAAGGGAATTTGTTGTGTAATATTTGTAGAAGGGGTTTGGTGACTGGTGGGGGGGGGGTCGGTCCAACCCACGGGACTGGAGACACCGTGGACGCCTCACGATGTCTGACCATGTTCCACCTGCCCTTGTGCCCGCTGCTGGACAAATTCTCTTCTGAGCTATTAAAGTAAAGAATGAGAAAGTCACTGCCTGTGGAGCAGGAGCAGAGACGCCTGTGAGCTTTCCCGACGGTTCAGTTGGTGTTTGGTTCTGATGGGGATCAGCGATGGGGGATTGGAGGATGGTAAATGTCATCTGCAGACAAACAAACAGATCCTGGATTCACACGGTGAACTCCACACAGCCCCTTAGTGCACGGCCATCACTCTCAGGCCTGGGGGACAAAATGAGAAAATCAGTTTCTTGTGTTATTGCTTATTTCCAACTCTCTCCTTCACAATGTTGCCTATATTGTGGATTATTAATATGTTTCATTAACATCCTCCCATGGACATCTATTGTTAGTCGCCTTAAACTATTTACTAGACCATAGTAAAAGAAGATGGACGACATGACAACTCTAAAATGAAGCCAGATCCTACGGCACAAGGTCATAATCTGTGCCTCCTCCATGTTAGCCGATGGGACATAGACCAGAGTACTGGTATGATAAGAAATGAGTGAAGGGTCAGTGACAAACAGAAAATCACTGAAAGTTGTAGAAGCTTTATTCATGTTTCTGATAAGTTTCTAGTTATTCAGTGATGTGAGAATGGGGTGAATGGTTTTGATTGACAGCTGAGATCAGTTCAGAGTATGAATTAGTGAGATCTTTCCACTCCGTGATCACTGCTGCTTAGACTTTGCTTCATTCTCGGGAAGAAATAGATTTGCGTCATCCAGTCTCTTGTGGTTTCAGCGTGTGATGGATAAAAATAAGAAGAAACCACACGAAAATATAGTTAATATTTCTTTCTCTCAAGTTTTAAATAGCACAAAGGCACATGACTCAACCTGTGGCGCGACACGGATTTCCTTGAGACATTTATGAGTCATCAAGAGTTTTCTGCACAAGTTGTAGGCGTCTGACACAAACCTCCACGAGAGAAGCAGTGAATAAAATGTCAGGATCAGTAGTCGAGGAAATGGAGAAAAATATCAACTCTTTCCCCCCCAAAGAATAAAGAAGGGTCAAAGGTCGTGTCCCCAGCTTCTCCGAGGACCCTGCACTTCTTATCACCACTTATCACGTCACCTCAATGAGCTTCAGAGTTTCCCTTTGTCCGTCGTGTCTCGGCCTCGCCACGTTGCAACGGCTCCACGCCAATCTCGACTGCAGCCTTTCAATCGGCTCGCCGCTGTTTCATTATTAGCCTCCGAGGAATAATTAGGGGATGTCAGGTGGTTCTACGCGGCTGATGGACAACGCTATTTGCAGCGTGTTCCCGTCTTTGTTAGCACAACTCGCTCTTAGGAGGCAGGAGGGTCGGCGTCCGTGTGACACGCGTGGCTCAACGACTCCTTTACCGCAGCCTAGGAATAGAAATGCATAGTCCTCCGTGCCTGCAGTCGGTGGTGATGGTTGCCAGTGTCTTGTCACAGTATGTAAATCAGTTGTCACACGAGATTAGCCAAGTGAGTCCCACCTGCTCTGTGTGCAGCTCCATGTATGTAACTCACACGCTGGATGAATGCTCTGTGATCACCAAACAAAACGCTCTGTGGTTGAATCTGGAAAATGGGAGGAATGATAATTATCCCTGTGGGGTGAGATTGGTTGGGAAACGAGGGCGGTAAGGATGGTTTGAAGTCAGGTGAGGAATCCCTATCTAGCGAGCGCGTGTCCATTAAGGTTGGGTTTGAACCCTTCCCCGGGAGGGAAGGTGGTCGAGACCCTCGGGGACCCTGCCACCTGAGTCTTCATCTCCTTAATTATCACCCTGTCTGGAGCGTTGCAGGAGAAATAAAGAAATAACCAAAGGAACGTGATCTCCTGCATCTCATCAGCAGGAGAGCTGATGAAATGAAAAACCTCCTCGGTGTCTGTTTCCCTCAGCTCATCCTCCTAATGAAGAGATCACTCCTCCTTTCAACATCGATCTCAGCCGATCCTAAGAGTTTCAGTCGTGTGGCTTCGATTGCTCCTAATCGTGGTCACTGAGTTTTTACTGATTTGGTTGTGAGATTCATCAGAACCACTAATCACAATCACAGCTCGGGATATAAAGTGGTTTTTGAACTACTTGAGGGTAAACGTGTTTGTTCCATTTACCTCGAGGGAGAAGTAACGAGTGAGATATCACATAAAAGGCTGCAGCTACAAAGAGGAAATAAGAGGCGACTGCAAAGACAGTAAAATGTGGGTTTTACTGTATGTGTCCACATGCTTTCCATTCAGGCTCCAGCCTCCACTGAGCCTTTATGGTTTTATTACACTTTCTGCCTGTTCTGGCAATAACGGCACAGCGAAGGGTCAAGTGCCGAATGGCCGGCCCTGGCTGTCCTCCATTCACATTCAACAATATCCTTCTGGAAAATACGACCAAAGTAAAAGGATTATTTTTAGTGTTCCTGCTGCTCATTGATCGTGAGAGTCTGTAGATGTGTTGTGGTGTGAGCTCCCGCTGTGAGGTCGACTGCTTCACGTGTACAGCTCGACCTGTCTGAGGGCCGGCAGGTGACTCGGACATGAATTATGATTTCTATTTGCACGGCTGGACATTTCTGAAACCCCACATCCGTTTGAGTGAAGCGACAGGAGAGCTTGACCTGAGCCTGGAGCGTCACCTTCCAGCTTCCACCAGGACAACTTGACAATACTTCAGCTGGGTCCGTCTGGAGTTGTTTCACAGAAAGAAATAAAAGAAATGCTGGAGGGGTGTGAGGGTTATTCCAGGCAACGAGGTTACCATGGCCACTAAAACTATACTTTGCCGAGTGATTGGATGCTGTGGGACTTAAAGAGCTGAAGACACAGAGGAAATGAGGCTGAGGTTTCAAGTCGGAAATACAAAATTAATCACTAATTGCTTCTGGAAATCAAGAAGCTGCAGGAAACTCACAATAAATCATCTGTGTTGAGAAAAACTGAAAGACTCTGAGGTCTATATTTCACTATACTCCTAAATTTCATCTTCTTATGAAGAGCCAACAATTTGGAAATACCTGTACATATATAAATCAGTTTGCTGATAAAATCATCGATGTGACCCTTTAACTGATATGAGAATTTATGTATGCCGATATTTATCAAAATAAAAATTATTTTACATAATAAACAATGCATTATATTTACATGTTCTCCAAACTTCTATTCAAGTTCTGTCAATGTGTTTTATTTTTCTTCATAGTTCTTCTTCTTAAAGTTTATGATTAAACTGTGAGTTATACTCCTGCTGATTGTCTTTTTGTGCGACCACTATCCGAATGCAATATGTTGATATTGGAATGAAATCAAGGACATCGTGTAGAAACGCCAGAATACACATGTGACACAAAAGGCTTCTCTGATATTATCCCCTTGTTTTCTCAGTGAACAGTTAGACTGTTAAATCAAACCCCATCCTGCACTGGGTTGTGCTTCCTTCAGTCAGGAGGACAGACAGGGACACTCTGTTATATCATGACTTGTTGCACTGGGTGATAAAGTCAAGGCTCCTTCACAAGAGACACTGAACTGTTGTCTCTCACATCATCAGCACATCTCTACCGCCACCTGCTGGTGTCCCTGTCTCAGCTTTCTCTTCACTATCTCAGAGTCACTGACAAAAAACACGTGATTATTAAAACACTGGAGTGAAAATTAAAAAGACAGTGTGTTGACTCCTGTCACTTCTCAGGTTCTTCTCTAATCTTACTGGTGCTCATAATACGGCCACATGTTATTTGTACTGTCACAGTTTTCATCCATATGTTAACATCCTCATCTGCATTCATATTGTTCTTCTGTCAGACTCTGGGTGTTTGTGCTTGGCATGTGTGAAGATGAATTTAAAGTTTAAGACCTGCTACCAAAGTAAAAAAATTATGATTATATAATAATATTGTGTAGAATTTCTAATTAAATACATGTTTAACATCATAGATCATTCTTAATATTATGATATTGTCCATATTAGAAATGGTTATTGCTAATACTACTTAATTGCTGATAGAATTGTTATTATCAGAGTTTTTAAATAAATAATACAGATAGTGTTGTAATAATCTGGGTGATGTGGTCAACACATTTTCATATATAGTATAAGATAATTATGAATCAATGACTTATGGAGAAGGTGGTGAAATGAAATATATTCTTCTCACTCCTTTTATTTTGAAGCTCACGCGGGACTTCCGGTCGGGTTTACCGCGCTACCACGTCAGCTTGACTTCGCTCCTGCGCGTCTTGAGTTTGGATGAAAACTCGAGTCTCGCTTTTATTTCAATGAGAAGTCGCTCGTGGACGATGACGCTGCGTCAGACTCAGCTCCCCGCGGCCGCACCGACGCGCTCCGGACGAATCCTCTAAAGTTTCCTGCGCAGAGAAAAAAAAACCGTGAGTTTTAACCAAGTTTCCGCCAAAAAAGTTTGTTTTCCCCAACGCAGTTTTAACGCTTAGTTTAACGCTTGTTTTGACGTCGCTAGCTTCACTTAACGCACTGTTAACGCGTTTGTGTTAGCTAACAACTCAACTCCTTTATCTACCGTCAAAAGAAACTTATTTTAATGGGTTTTAACAATTTGCTCAGAGTTTGTGGTGATTTAAGTTATTTTATATTCAACCCCAAAATCCCCATATCTCATATCCTCATGTATTAAAGTTATTTGTGTCATATACACGTTTATTTTACGTATACTGTTCAAGAAAGGCAAAGAAAATATACAGAGTACAAACTTCTGAATTCATATAAGTTGTAGAGAAAGGATTTGATTTTTTAATTATCCTCACATGTGAACATAATCGTTTCAATATGTTGAAATATTCTTACTTCGTTACGTTTATTTTTTTATTTAACCAGAGATGTTCCCGATATCTTTCTCTTCCCCTCCTGATATCGATACCTAGCCTTTGCACATTGGCTGATATCGAGTACTGCATTTGATAAATAACCTGCACGATGTATTTGAACAGATATGTGGAAGTATTGGTAGCTATCGTTAAACACGTACAAAGAATGAATCACTCACAACGTTTAATTATCTAGTTTTGTGAGTCACAACTGAAAAAGAAAACAAATTAATAAATCTACAAATACGCAACTGTCCTCATCCCCAAATGTTTTTCTCACATGGACTCACTCGGACATTCTCCTGAGTTTCTACTTTGGGGGGGGGGGGCTGGCGAAACTCCTAAGAATGTCCACTGCAATTGACTCTGACATTTGCTATTTCCAACACTCTGGATATTATCCGGAGTTCAGTGCGTTTGAAAACATCCTAATACACTTTTAAACACGTGGTATTGGATCAGAACTTGTATTCACGTACCAGCAGATCCCAGACCTGGTTATCTTCTACAGTATCTGAATCAAACCAGAGCTGATTCATGCGGCACGCGTCCGTTCAGGTCGAAGCCAAGAAGTGAATCCTCGTGGGTTTGAGTCCCAGCATCTGCTTCAGCTCCAGAGTCGGCTTCTCTTTTCTCTTTATCAGTCTCGGGCTCGTGCAGCTCTTTGTTTTGGTGAAACCTCGGCGGCACCGAGTCGTTCAGGAACAAGCTGGGTCCAGAGGCGCTGGCCGACCTGCTGGCAGCCGTCCAGCCTTCAATCAGCTGGTGAGCTCCCGGCTTCCAGCCACAGAAAGTGGAAACAAAAGGATTTTATTACCCTCTCCGGTGAAATAACCATATTTGTATCCTGCGCCACACTCACAGAGCTAATGGTCCACAGCTCGGGGAATCCATGCTGGTGCTTATTTGCTTGCACAGCTATATCTAATGTTACAGTGGGAAAATGAGAATAATAAAACATTTAGTAAACAAATCTTATCTCCTGGCTGTAATCATCTTATTTCCTCCGGCTGCAGACGTGTGTTTGTACCAAACTCATCCTGCTGTAATATCGTTTTTTAGATTTTAGATTCCCACAGAAATTTGACATTTGAGCACGTTTCTCTTCTCGTGCACCTTTTTTATTACTTGACATTTTAAATTCCTGACATTCTTTGCACAGGACTTCCCTGGCTGCTGTGTTTTGAGTGAAGGGAGGTGTCACTGGGAAGTCGTGAGCTATACTGGGAGGTTCGCACATTTCGGAAATTAGATTAAAAACGTTTTTTTGCAGGATTATTTTTAAAGATCAGGTTGAGCTGTAAATTCCTCCCTAACTTGAAGCAAGGTTGATATCCCATTGCTTTTAGAGTTGGACGTTTGGAGCAGATGGTGAGGTCTATACTGGGATCACTGGGAAGTGGCAGTTTGAGACTAAAAGAGGAAGATGTTTTTTTTCCATGAAAGTGCCAGGAAACGCTTCCTGACAGCAGAGTGAAGGTCTTCCTGAGTTTGGTTGATTCCTCCGTTTCAAGGCCTGTTTACGTTTTCAGCTCATTTGTGTAAAACTCATTTAACTCTGCAGTATTTTTACTTCTGATGCCTTTTTTGAACATGACTAAGATTTCATGCTTTTATGGATGAATCTTTAAAACAAAAGCAGAACAGGCTGTTTATCTTGGCGTCCTCTCGCCCCCTTTTCCATCATTCCCCCCCCCCCCCCCCCCCGGCTCCAGTGTGATTTTCAGAGTATGATGTAGTCGGAGCCACGTGGAAAAAAAACCCTGCAATAACCAGGGATCAGTGTGGCAGAGCTGCCATGTGAGTCTGTGAAAGACAAAGACTTGTTTGTGTAGTGTCTCCATGCTGCTGCTGCTGCTGCAGTGAGGAAATAAAGCAGCAGTTTAAAGCCCGATCTGTTGTTTCTGTCAAACACTCCGACCTCACGGCAGCAGCAGACTAAAGGTCCACTCCACCAGCTCTCATGGGGATGTGTAAACAAAGGCCGGGTGTTTGACTGGAGGCTGCGTCTCACGTGTCACAGACTTCCAAAGGTCTCTGACTGGATTCATGTCCCTTTTTACCTCCTGTCGTGTGCTTCTGAAACCGTGTGAGGTGACGTGACGTGTGAGTTAAATCGATCAGCTACCGATTAGATTCACTACTCGCTTCTAGGCTTCACTGGCTGCCATCTTCACTCTTTATAACTCCACTGATAGTTGATAAAGTTTTACTGATCAAATCGTCAAATCAGATCAAATTACGAGGCACTGTTGTGTTTGAGGAGATTTTTTTTTTTTTTATATTAACTTTCGGGCCGTTTTTGTAATTTGCTCTAAATCCAATAAATGCAATCCAATCGACTGATATCTCTGCAACCTGGAAAAGCTCAGATTTCTTAATGAAAACACAGATGTGCAGTTGGCTTGGATGCAGTAATGAGATCTGACTTTTAATATCAGGCTCCATTGGCAAACTGTACATTGATCAAATGCCACTGGAGGTTTAACAGAAGAAGCAGCACAACAAACATCTCAAGAAGCTGTGTTGTGTAATGAATACTATTCTTTTTAAATCCATACAGGAGAATTTAATTTAAACCTTGACAGCAGCTGTATCTAAAGCCTCTTCCAGATTATTGGAGGTTCACATCAGACGCTACTCGCTGTAACTCTAAACGCTCATTACTCCGACTAATTGTGTGACTGTGCCTCTCGGCTGCTGAACGCTCCTGCTGTTACTGCCATGAGTTCATCTGAAATACACATCTGCATCACAGCTGAAGCATGACTGTCTGAGGCAGCAGCAGAGTGTGTGTCTGTGTGTGTCTGTGTGTGTCAGGGTCATGTAATCCTTCCCTCTTTTCAAATGTAGTGTCCCTCCCCCTCTGTATCTTTTCCATACCATGTCCTCACCATCTGGTTAAAGTTAAAAACAAACTCACAATCATAAGAAAAATACAGTCAGATATTTAATATTTAGACCATTGATGCCTTTTATAACAAGTTAGTTTGAGAGTTGTCCTGTGGGCCTGTTGCCTGGCTCAGAGTTGACAATTAGAGAAATAGCCTCATGTATTAAGTCCTGGCTGGATTCTGAGTGTGTGGGGGGGGGGGGGGGGGGGGGAGGGGTCACAGAGGTCGATGGAGATGCTGGTACCAGGCGTCAGTGTTTAGTTTTTGGGAGAACTAGCCGGCTCAGGAATGTGTGTAGTGCTCACTCCTCCACGGTGGCGTCATGATTACTTCACTCTTCATCACGTGGATGGAGAGCTGGACTGGTCTGTGGGCTCCTCTCCTCCAGGTTTTAACTTTGAAATTTAACTCAACCTGCAGAAACCCTGTATGCATGATGGCTGAATGGAGCATATGATGGTTCACACTGGTTTATCCTCTCTTCCTGCCGTTTGTTGTTGTGAGCATTCACACCGAGATAGAAAACATTTGGATTCACAACAAACACAAACCTTTTGGAGAAGCTGTGGTTTTCTCTCTGCGGGTGAAAGCAGCTGAGCAAATACAGCTTCCACCCTGTTGAGGGTGACTGATGCTTTTCCATCATTCTCCGGAAATACCTGTGGAGGAAAAACGAATCAGTAGTAAGACGTTGCATCTGTGGTTTTCCCTTCCACCCTGCAGGCCCCATGGGAACTGTTAAATATAATTGGAAAGCGAGTTGTTTTTATTTTGATATTTTCTTGAGCGGAGCCCTGTTTTGTCTTTGGCTTTAAATGGAGCGTGTGCACGTGCACGACCAGTATTCAGTTCATGGTCTGTTCTGATGTGTTGATGGAGCTTTGCAGGAGCGTGCATGTTGTTTGGAAAGAAACTTGCTCCAGTTTCTGTGGAGTTAAGACGACGGAGAACTTAAAGAACCCCTTGTGTTAACTGCATCCCCCACCCCCCACCATTGGTTTAATTACCCTCCTCATGCCCGTTTCGTACCCTGCTAGGTGTGACCCCGGAGAGGGAGGAAATTAAGTCTGCAGACCCTGCCCCCCCCCCCAGTCTCCCACCATGGGACGTCTGAACAAGCAGAGCCTCTGTTTTTATGCTGTTAGTTCTGGGTTTTAGCTGCTGCATCTGCACAGCCTCCACACTGTCTTCAACCTCAGCAAATCAGATTCCATCTGAGGCGGTAAGTGCTCATTGCAAAGTGAAGCAGAGACATGTGACGGGTGTCTGAAACCAGTGGTCACGTGGAAACTGTCCAACTTTGTTGTGGAAGTTTGAGATGCCAAACATGCCGACGCTACGAGCGCCTGAGACCCCTGGGAGAATGGTGTCATTATTCCAGACGGGGGCTCTGCCCACAAGCAACCCATGATGGCTCCGCCGCCGGAAGTGAGGCCTGCTGGGTAAAAAAAAAAAAGCCCCTGGGATCACTTTGTTTTTTGTCTCCGAAGCAGCCGGGTTATTGTGACACAAAGTGCAGGGTTAATTTGATGCAGCAGCCGGGGAGAAGGAAGAATGTGAGCTGGTGGTATCACATCAAGATTAGTGATAACCCAGTTAGACGTTTTTCACATGGAAATGTGAAAAACATAGAAGCAGGCTTTGTAGTTTGAAAGTGATGCTTGCGTAGGAGCAAGTTAATAATGTGAACAATAAGAAATATGAGGGAATAGAGTGACATCTGTTTCCAGTATCGACTGATTTCTTCACATTTACAACCCAGGAGTCCAAAATATTCAGTTTACAGTCACACAAGACAAAGAAGGAACTTTCTTTTGTTTTCTGCGAGTTTTATTTGACTATATTTAAGTATTTTCTTGTGTAGATTCCATAAATAAATACACATTTAAGGTTAGTTTACTCGTTTTATTAGCAAAAAGCTCATCAGCAGAGAAAACCCTTTCATTCATTAGTTTGCTACTCTAAATCTCTGGAAACCCCGTCCGTGAGAACTCTCCGTTCTTTGACATATTGTCTTTGGCAGATTGTTTATGAATCTTCTTTTTCCTTTTTCCCCTTTCATCTCCTTCTTTTAAAAACCTGCCTCCTTCTCTTCTGCAGATTCATTGAAGCGAAGATGATGATGTCTGACGCCAGTGACATGTTGGCAGCGGCCCTGGAGCAGATGGATGGGATCATAGCAGGTAACCGCACTGCACACTCTGACTTTAAGACCTGGCCACAGCACTTGAGGTGGTGGGCATGGTGTATACTGTGGGGTCCGGCCACATCTGGAAGTCATTTCATTGCAAGCTGGGAATTCTGCTTCCACCGGACGGCAACAGAATGTGCCCCTTCTCTCTCTCCCTCCTGAAGCTTAATGCAATCCTCCTGAATATACATAAAAAGTACAAAATGGTGCTGCTGGATCCCTCGTCACTGGCTCCTTCTGCCCCAACCATGAGAGAAGAAAGTTTCCATTGTCCCAGCAGTGACGGAAACTAATGATAATTCAAGCCCTGAGAGTTTGGAAGACAAACTCCGGCTCTGGAACTTTTGGCCACACGCTGTATACTTGTGCTGCAGCAGATGAGCAGAGCAGCCTTCAGCGTCAGAGTCCCCTACTTTTCCACCGATGTGTGTAATTATAGCTGCTGACCTTTCCAAGAGGAGCAGGGCGGCTGATCACATGATGCCCAGTCCCCCCACTGTTTCCACAGAAACCACAGCCACCATCGAGCCCCAGTTCCTCGCTACCGTGTACTGTCCCCTGATTGTTTTGATATTAATTCACTTAGCGCCGTCTCTTTGTTTACCACTGGACGTCTTTATCACGGCTGAGGTTCACATGATAGATGGTGTGAAGTGGTCCAGAGCACACGATGAGAACACTGTGCTCTCCAGTTCAGTCAACACGCTCCGGCTGCTGCTGCTGCCAAGAATATCTGAAAATATGTTTTCAGCACATACAGGAGAAAATGTAATTGTCATTATTCAATTATTGTCATATGATGCCTTATTTGATCATGTGCTCGCCCATTATGTCTGAGGAAAGAACCAACAAGTGCCTAAATATAGTTGTTGTGCTGTTATTTTCCTTAAACTTTGTCTTGGTGGAGTCAAATTACAGATTAATTCAGCTCAGTGTCTTCAGAGTGAAACATTCTGAGCTATTTAGAAAACCAAATGTTCATTCATCGTCCAAAATGCTTCTTAAATGAAAATATTAAAGTGGATTAAAAAGATTTAATATCAGGTTTTAGTGTTTACATTGTTTTATTGACTCAAATCTATTAAAGAACTAAGATTTGCACAGTGGTGGCTGATGTTAATTATTCTGTGCATCAGTAAGTGAGAACAAGCAGAGATGTTCATATGGAAACACTTAAGTGTGTGTCTGTACCCATGTGTACTTACTGTGGGAATCAGGCTTCTGCATTCAATGATTTCTAAATCAAACGCACATGTTCACTTGGTTTTATACATCTGAACAAATCCACATGTCTTTGTTCAGTCACAGTTTCAGCTGTGAACTTTCACTTATATGTTTCTGACCCTTTTGTTAAACGAGATCTACACAACTTGGAGTTCAGAACAAAGAAGTAAACACACATTTGCACAAATGGCAAAATTTACAGCTTTGCCTCGTCCCCGTTTCTCCACCACAACCACAGATCAACCAGCCTCGGTCATAAATTCTTCTCGTTAGTCCTCGTCTGCCATTTTGTCTGTGAGAACCCAACACATTAGATTTTCATTATGACTTTCATACCACACTAATGAGAGACTATGATTCCACAGCCTCACGGTTTTTGTGATATTGTGAAACAGTCACTTTCTTCCATCCGTGCTTCCCAAGGCTCCAAGGCGATGGATTACTCCAACGGGCTCTTCGACTGCCAGTCGCCCACCTCGCCCTTCATGGGGGGCCTCCGGGTGCTGCACCTCCTGGAGGACCTGCGTGCGGCCCTGGAGCTCATGGACAATGAGGAGAGGGACAACCTGCGCTGTCAGATCCCCGATTCCACCGCAGAGGGGTTGGCAGAGTGGCTGCACGGAGGAATGGTAATAATAAAGGGCTTTTTAGCTTTCTGGGTTTTTTACTTTTGAGCGTGTGCCTGCAGGAAAACTGATACAGCAAAAAATACTGTCAAAGAAAAAGTGCTGGATTTGTCTCTTTCAAAATAAAACCAATAAGATTGTAGTTAAAGTACTGGATGGATATGCATTTGTAAGGGTAGTACAGTTCAAGTCTGTCCCTGCATACACAGATCATTCAAGAATTGGGGATCTGATCACAAACCGAATGCTAACCGAATTACACATACGCCTCCTTTATGCATTTTTAACTTTGTACCAAACATCTGGATATTGTGAATCTCAAACCTCCTCCTCCGCTTGTTTGAGTCTTCGGGTTTCATTCCACCTCCACTGTCTCCTGGAGGCTTTTTACTCTCCAGACCGGATTCTAATCAGACCTGGCCAAGACACACACAAACTGATGCAATGATTTAAAAAATGGTTTCTCTGATTCTTCTTGTCATTCACCACGGAGGGCGAACATCATCATAAATCTTAACAGTCAGATTTAATAGAAGGAGAAACTCACTTTTGGGTGCTCAGCAGGATAAGGACCTGGTTTGAGTTATTCTCTGATCTGCTCTGCATCTCTTGATCGTGCTCCATTGCCCATACAGTGACTGTGTTTATTGTACGAGTGCTGTTATGACGTGCCGTGGGAGTGATGAGACTTTCTATAGGAGTCCAGCTGAAAATACTTTCCATCTTCTTCTTAAACGCGAGGCTCTTGTTTTTCTTCCCTCACGCACTCGTCTCTCCATGTGTGATATTCGAGCGTGCAGTTTGCTTTTGATTCGATTTTTCAAATCACTTCCATGTGAGAACAGTGACTGACCCTCACGTGCTTTTCTGGAAAAGTCAAATCAGTTGTTTTTTTTTCCAGGGGGGGAAACCCTGTGTGTTCACGGTCACAAAGGTTAAAGGATGGAAGTTGTACAATATTCTAGGAGATCTATGTTGCTCAAGGGTGAAGGGTTTTTAGTTTTGGCCTCTTTAGTCAGATTCGTATTTCAACTTGACGGCTCAAGGCCTCCGATCTGCTTTGCTTTCACGAACTCTCTCAAATCAACTTGTGCTATTTCTGATTTCAGGCCAACGGACACGGATCAGACGCACTGAACCAAGATCGCCTGTCGCGGCTGGAGAGTGACAAAGAGTGTCTTATTCTCCAGGTACACAAGTTTGTGTGATTAGTTCTGTCTTGTGTTTGTCTCATCGGTTCAAAGACATACTCTTATGAAATATGAACAAATGATTTGTGTGTAATGCTGACGTCAACCCACAGCGACACCATGTGACCCTTTATAAAGAACTTAACATAGTTTCCTAATAACATTCAAACCTGCTGCATAGATTCAAACCATCTGGATTCTGTTTAAATTCAGTTTTAACCATATAAGTAGATTTTTTTTATATTCTTGGGAGGAGGGAAAAAAGTAGTTTCTCTGTATTTGGTTCACATTTAATTTGTGGTTTAATGTGACGTAACGAAAATACAGAAATCTCTCAAGTGAAAGAAGTAGAATATAAAAAGCTGATAATGAGCGATGTCTCCTCCCTGTGCAGGTAAGCGTTCTGACAGACCAGGTGGAGGTGCAGGGCGAAAAGATTCGAGACCTCGACTCTTGTCTTGACCATAACCGGGAGAAACTCAATGCCACTGAGGAGCTTCTTCAACTGGTAATGCTTCTACTAGGTCAATATTTCAAATGTGAAATCTAGATGAATGGAAATCAACAGCCAGTTTTCTCGAGCTTCTGTGAATCTGTAAATATCCTCAAGTTTCCCCTCCGGCTCTGCAGGAGCTGCTGAGCCGATCGGCGCTGGAGACCCAGAAGCTGGAGCTGATGACCGAGGTGTCGAGTCTGAAGCTGAAGCTGGCGACTGTGGAGCGCGACCACAGGGACCATGAGGTAGAGTGTCAGTTTGTGCTCAGTTTGCACCTGCACCTTGAATCCTGGCGGTCGCCCAGTTATTGTTTTTGAGTCACAAAGGTTTCGTCTCACTCGGCTGGACGACTCGGAGCTGTCATGTGGCGCAGGGTGAACTTCTTCAACGTTTACAAAAGAGGCTTAAACTCCTCGTGTGCTCCGGCAGCTGCTTCCTGCCTGACCCCCCCCCAGCCAGCCACCCCCCCCCCCCACCCATCCATACCTCCCCCCTGTCCTCCCCCTCTCTAAAAGGCTGTGGGACTAACAGTTTCCATACATTCCGTCCACCAGCAGGAACATATACATTTGGAGAATATTATGTGGAATTTCCAGGCAGTAAAAAGCTTTTAGGGGATTTTTTGTTTCTGCAACTGTTCATAATTATTGTAGTTTCCATTGAGACTCCATTATAGAAAGTTTACCTTAATCTCATCTGAGCAATGCCGACCCATGTGATCACTGTATTTATTTAAACATTAGAGCCTAATTGACTAAATGGAAAAGTCACTACATCCTGTTCGTGCCCCGTTGCAGTATATATGTGTGTGTGTGTCCATATGTGATCATTATTACATTCATATACACTCAATTATTTGTGTTTATTGAAAGATATATCGACAATAGACACTTCTGTCGTCTCAGGCTTGATTAAAAACAACATATCTTTGTTCTCCTGAACAGAAATGACGAACGTGTTTATTTGCATATCAAGGAGAGTGTGATCGGATCACGAGTGGTCACAGGAGACACAATAGAGAGTGAGAAGAGGAATGAATGTCTCAGGACAGATGTTAACACCAGGTCTGAACGGGGCCTTTGACATAATTCTATAAATGAATGTGGGAATAGCAGTGTTGCTTTAAATCCTCTGTGATAGAGTGTTTCATGGGATGAAAGTACATCTTAATATCTGTAGTAATTGTCCTCCCACGCTGTAATGGACCACAACGCTTCTTATTTAGATTCTTCTCCATGAACTTCTCAGATTCTCTCCAGTGGGACGTCCGTCTGAAAATAAAGTTTGGTGCCTTTGGCAGGAATTCTCCCCCCCCCCCCCCCTTCCCCCTTGTTCTAAAAAGTTGTATTATCAGACATTACCCCCGCGCAGTCTCCACAAACCTCCCCCGGTGCCGGTTACTCTCCAAGTTCACTGGGTGATGGGAATTCTTTCCTCTTCCTCAGGGCCTGTACCAGGAAGTGACGGACCTGCGGTTCAGGGTGACTGACATGGAGAACGAGAGGCTGCAGTGTGAGAAGAAACTCAAAGTTACCAAAGTGAGTGTTTGTAGGTCACAGGTCAGAATCGATTATCGCCCCTTTTGAAATGGTTCATTACTTATTGAAAACCTTGTGATTTCTTTCCCTACAATCGTGACTTTGTTTCTCTGCTCATTCCTCCCTGTTTCCATCCTCCCCCTCTCTCTCTCTCTCTCTCTCTCTCTCTCTCTCTCTCTGTCTCTTTTGTAAATTTAACATCTTCCCGCAACATGCTAACCTGTCAAGCGTCCAAAGTGGAACACTGAGCGGTTCACTGGAGCCGAGGTGAACAAGGTTTAATCTCCTGCTTGTCCTCTTCCTCTCTCGGGCCCTTAAGATCCTCTAAACCTTCCTCCACTGCTGCACTCTGCTTTCCTGACTCTCACCACACACTTCCTGTAAGTGCTTCCACCTGTCGTGGCTCCAGATTTGTACCAGGGTCAAATTTACATTCACAATGTGTTCCTCCACTTGTGAAGGGGGAACTGGTACATCTCCGTGATTCCTGCAGAGACAGATTGTGTCCGTCCTGTTCTCCAGTGTGTGTCCGTCCTGTTCTCCAGTTTGTCCACTGTTCTGCATGCCGTACATTTTCTAGATTAGAAGACTAGAATGTAGAACACAGATGTAGTGAATAGCGTGAGCCTGCACTGAATCTCACTATCACTCGTTGACACCGCTCTGGAGTGGTCGAGCACCCAAGATGGAGAACTTTGAAAATGCTGCCGACCCAGTTTGAGATGGAAAAACTCCAGAGCTGTGTTGTATGAGTGGACAGAAGCTGAGACGTTTAGAAATGGATGACACATGCACCTGCATTTGGTGAAGGCAGAAAAACTGCTTCCTGTTTACATTTACACACAAATGGTCACGAGATATGCATTTTCAGGTGTGTTAGTATTTAACAACCAAAATGTGTGTGTGTGCGTTTTGTATATCTCACCATCCCCCCCCACCTAGTGTATAAACAGAGAACAAGGGGTTAAAACAAATCACTGACCTACAGACTAATTCCTACTAATGTCAGGTCAAAGGTCATTTCACTGATTATACACATGACATTTCCTTCACTGCGCACAAGACATTCTGTGAAACGTCTCTGAAGGAACTCTGGGTTTGAGACGAGTTCAGTGAGGAGAGAGAGAGAGAGAGAGAGAGAGAGAGAGAGAGAGAGAGAGAGAGAGAGAGAGAGAGAGAGAGAGAGAGAGAGAGAGAGAGGAGAGAGAGAGAGAGAGAGAGAGAGAGAGAGAGAGAGAGAGAGATGAGAGAGAGAGAGAGAGAGAGAGATGAGAGAGAGAGAGAGAGAGAGAGAGGAGAGGAGAGAGAGTCTGACTGAACTGACTGACTGACTGACTGACTGACTGACTGACTGACTGACTGACTGACTGACTGACTGACTGACTGACTGACTGACTGACTGACTGACTGACTGACTGACTGACTGACTGACTGACTGACTGACTGACTGACTGACTGACTGACTGACTGACTGACTGACTGACTGACTGACTGACTGACTGACGCAAGCTCTGTCAGCTCAGTGATGCTTTGAGCTACATGCTGATGCTTAGGAGGTTTAATATTTGCCAGGTTCAGCTTAGTTTAGAGTGTTAGCATTCGATTGTGTGCCAATCAGCACGAAACACAAAGTGCAGCAAAGGATGATGGGAATGGAAGTTCAGTTATTTGGGACATGTTCAAAATGTTAAGTTTGCATTTTCCTCATATACTCAGTAATATCTAGGAAGTAAAATCCTAAGCAAGAAATAAAAGCCTAATTAAAACCCAGACTAGATTAATTCTGTCCGTCTGTCGGCGTCTGATTCACAAAGTGAGGAGAGAGAGAGAGAGAGAGAGAGAGAGAGAGCAGTGATTTAACACCTGTGGTCTGTCGCAGGATGAGCTGCAGCTTCTGCAGAAGCAGCTGGACGAGCGAGAGCTGGAGCTGCGGAGGCTGAGGGACGAGGGCCGGCTGAAGGTGGAGGGAGGAGACGGAGGTGGGAGCTGGTTTTTATTATTTATTGTCTGGAAGTTTCTTAAACTGTCTCATGCAGCTCAAATCTGATATTACACAAGGGGTTATGAAGATTAGAGAAATAGACATTTCACATTCCTAAAACACCAACCCCCCCCCCCCCTCCAGGAGCTTTCTGGAGGTTTCCTACGTTCATCCCGAGTCCTCAGTTAATTATTTATTTTACTATCTAACATCTCACAGACGATTCTCCAAACTCTCTTTCTTTTTACCTAAATCCTTGTCAGTGTTTATTGTGCGGAGGCTTCACATCAATCATGTGACTGTTGTACTTTCACCCTCTGCTGTCTTTATCTTATCTTCTCTGATGCTGGAGGAATTCCATTTATTCAAAGCAGAGAATCGTATTCTGGTCTACGTCTAAAACACTGGACAGTGGAACCTGACGTCCTTCAGACACAGCATCAAACAAACGTCCTGATTTAATAATCTAACTGTAACCTCATATCATTATAAACTAAACTCAGTTAAGTTGTGGATGATATTGTGAATGAATAGAAATTGAAGAGCAGATACTGATCAGCATTGAGTTTGATTTAACTACAGTTTAACTGAGTTTACTGAACCAGGAGGCCACCGTGTCTCACATGTACTGTCCTCTCATCGACTATGAGTCTTTTATGTTTTTATCAGGAACAACTAACACACTAAAGTCTAAATCTAAAGGTTTTGAACAAGACTCAGTTAGAAATTTTGTTTTTAGTTCTTCACCACTTGTATTTGGGTTCAGAAACGAGCTTTAACACTTCATTGACATGTTATCACCTTATAAAGTAAAGTCTATTTACACATCCAGCAGATTGAGCAATACTAGAATTAATTTGGAGTCAAAGCTTTTTTGGAAAATAATTGATTTTCTAGCTGGCGATTAGAAAACTGAGACAGAACAAAATATATAAAAGCAGCAAAACAAACCTGATATAAGAAGCTGAATAAATGATGAGTAATATACATTGGTGCTGGTTTTAAAGAAGATAAAATCAGAACTTTAAAGTTAACAAAAAGTTGAACTTCGTTTGGGTTGAACTTCTGAGTATTGGATGTTTTTAATCGTGCAGCATTTCTCATTAAAACCCACAGAAGGTGACCGACCCACTGAGGTCGACTTCCTGAGCAGCAGAGGCTTCATTATTTCTGTTTGTTTTTATCTTGTGTCCAGAAACAGAAGTGCTGAAGGTGAGGAGGCTGTTGGAGACGCTGACGTCCGCCAACGATCAGAAGGTGAAGTGTCACGTGATGCTGTCATAGTCCTGAGAAGCTGATTTGATCAAAACAGACTTTACTGTAACTCAATCGTGTTTATCCTCAGGAGAGACGGATTAAAGAGCTGGAGGAGTCGCTGACTAAGTGCAAGGAAGTGCAGGAGCTCGATAAAGGTGAGTTTATGTGACTTATTATCTAAACACTTACTAATTTAACATATGCATTTATGTCTTTACCTCAGTCTTCAACTCCTCTGTTGCTATTTCACTTTGTGTTGAGATCAAGTGGCCAAATGTTATATAAACATCTTTATTCTTGAGATCTCGGCCCGTAAATTATTTAATCGAGTACAAAACTATCAAATATTTTGCGATTCCAGCTTCTTCAATGTGATAATTTGCAGCTTTTCTCTTTTTATATTTTCTTGTCAAGTAATAATTTGACCATTTAACCTTCTATTAGACAAAGCAAGACATTTGAAGAAGTCACCTTGAGCTCTGGGGAACTGATAACCTCTTCTCAGAGTTCTGCAGCATTTTAGACGAATGCCTTCATTCATTACTTTAAAAAGTATATCGCAGATTATCAATAATAGAAAATACTTTGTGGTTCACTAGTTGTTTTGATACCAACTCACCTCAAACTAATATCAAGAATAAAAACCTTGAGAAAGAACATTTTGTTTCTGAGAAGATCATGTTTTCATATCCGGCTCATCTCCAGTAAACCATCTTTGAATATAATAAAATAAAGGAGATTAAAGGTGAGACTCAAACAGTTTGTCTAAGTCTCCCCCACGTCCCAGCTGACCGTCCTCTCTGTCCTCTCTGTCCTCTCTGTCCTCTCTGTCCTCTCTCAGAGAACTTGAATGAAGACGACTATGATGATATCCCAGATGACCCCTCGGTTCCTGTGTCCATGGAGGTGGACCAGGTCACGCTGGAGGGGGAGGCAGGAAGGAGCTTCGGCGAGGTAAACACGACCTCTGTCAAAACAATTCACACAGGATGAACCCCAGACTCTCCACTTCCTTTCAGAAAGAAAAAAACCAAAACGGCTCAATCCCAACCTCCCACTCTGAAACTGTTTCACGGTGGAATCCAGAGCTTCTGTTCAGGGTTTTCATTTGTTGGCTAAATGTTTTGCTTCCTGGAATAAAAATTATAAATTAATCTTTCTTTCTGTCTCTCGTCTCAGTCGGTTCCGTGTATCGCTGTCTTGTCTGAGATGAACGATCTGGACAGAGAGAGACAGCTGCAGACGCAAAGGTAAAACTCACCTGATGTCATATCAAATCATTGTTCACTTCATGTTTCTTTATTTGGAAAACAATACAAATTGACAGACTTTCTAAAAGTTCACAGTCGGCCTTGAAAAGATGGTCACTGAAGAAACAGAACTTTTCATTTTAGATTTGTATTATTTAATAAATCAACAGCAACAAAAAGTTACTCTGTTCTCATTCCCTGAAGATCAATTTCAAGTTTTAATAAAATGTTACCGATTTATTTCAATTATTGTCTCTGTACGATCTGTTTAACCTCCATATTAGTCAGTTGTTCTACATTTAAATTTAGATCAGCTATGATCCTCATGTGATGCAGCATCAAATTAAACTCAAAATGTTTATCTGTAGTAAGAACAAGCTGGGATATAAACACAAAACTCAAACTAGAGATCTTCACCTTAAGAATCCTCACAACCCGCAGGTTTGCTAATATATTTTGTCGTCTCTTGATACTTGGAGCATTTTAATGTAATGTTCATTAGCTTAAAGATTTCACACACGCCCACACGGCTCTCACATGAGGTCTGATCGAACAGGTTCAGTGGAGAAACCCTCTGAGTGAATCCTGCAACTTGTGTGAAAGTGGAACATCTGATGTTCAGTGTAAATTGTTCTATTTTGAAGCTGTCGCTTGTGGAGTCGACTAAATAGTTTGTAGAAGTTTGTGTTGAATGTTTTGAAGTTATTTTAATATGTAGCACAGTTGAACATGAAGTAAATATTAGATTTCTTTCATGTGTTTGATTAAAGACTCTGGAATCACGTGTTCTTGATTCAATCTTCTTGTTGTTGTTTCAGTTTGACGGTGACCAGCAGCAGTGACCAGGTGAGACTCAGTCAAACATCGACCTGATCAAATCACGTCTTCACCCGAAGCTCAAACATTCAGACGTGTTTTCTTTTGACTTTGAATGTTGAGTTTAAACCATCCATGTGATTCCTGCTGGTTTCAGAGAAATCACATGAACCATCACTTTTCAGAGAAATCACATGCACTTAGTCCTGCGCTGACACCTAGTGGTTGAATGGAGCAACTCAACTTTTACCCCCTCTCTTTTCCTGCTTGGATTTAAAAGTGAAATCTTTTGGCTTCATCTTATCCTCCGTCATGTACTTTTCCTCCTAGACGATAAACAGAGCAGCTGGTTCCCTCCCCCCCAGTAAATCAAGCCCCAGCAGTGAGCAGGCCTTTGGCTCCAAGAAGAGTCGCTCCTCTTTTGGTCGTGGATTCCTGAAGCTGCGAGGAGGGAAGCAGGCGGCCAGCACCTCCAACCTCGGTGAGCTCAAACAAACCGTCATCATCCTCTTGTGTTATCCTCACATTCTGTTTTGTCAGTTCAAAGTGTTTCATTGCTGATTGTGATGTTTCTTCCACGCCTCTGTAAATTGTGAAGATCGCACCCGGAGCTCCAGTGCCCCTGTGTTAGGTACAGTAGAGCAGAGTGGCCTTGTGGGCCTGCAGCATGGCTGCTCTGGATGATACAGCTGGATGCACCTCAGGGACCGACTGACACTGAAATATCATCATAAACATATCTGATGATAGACTGACGTTCATAATAGAAGCTATCTAGAGCTGACTGTCAAATTGAATTGGCGGTCACCTGAATTTCCAAATTTCCCCAAACTGGGACTCATCTCTCCCACTATTCCGACACCATGTCATCACACAATCACTTCCTGTTCATGACCTCAGTGTCACGCTGTCCTATGATGGATAAACCGATGTTTCCCAGCCTCTTTTCTTTTCTTGTGACATCACGTTTAGAAATGAGCCTCAAGAAAAGTTGGGAATCGTTGTTTTTCTAGTTCCTTCTTGTCTGAAATCATCCAGTTGTATCTGATCCACGACGTCAGAAACCATCTGCAATGAAGCCGCTGTGATCGAACGTGTCCGTGAAGCCGTGAGCCGTCTGTACTGGTTGTGTTGTGGTGATTAACTGGTTCTTTGCATGGCCGACCTCAGCTGTGATGTAGTGAGACCTCTGTTCTGAGTGGTGGTGGTGGGATGTCAGCTCTCGTATGTACATGAATAATGTTCATGTTATTATTTCTCCAGCTGAGACAGAACGTAAAGGCACAGATCACCTGGACTTGGCCGGCGCTCCTCCACAGAAATCCCACAATGCACCTCCCCTGCCGTCCTCACCGGAAACCAAGAAGAAGTCGAAAGGCTTCATGAAATTCTTTGGCAGGTAACACCGGAGTGTTTTGAGTTACCTCGGAGGATTCTCTTCATATGGATCATGTTTATACTGTGATGTTGATTTGACTCCTGCAGGCTGAAGAGGAGTCACTCCACCTCCTTCAACCTGGACGAGGCAGCGGAGATGGAGTTCAGGAGGGGCGGAGTCAGAGCCACGGCCGGCCCCCGACTCGGGTGGTCACGAGAAGCTAAACACAAGTAGGAGTCGACCAATAATTCACATCAGGCGTCTTTTCAAAACACTTCACAGGCGAGAACGAGAGTCGAGAGTTTATAGAAACAACGGGATTCTGGGAAATTCTGCCTTGTTATTGTTGTCACCATCTGGAACAAGATTAATTACAGACAGAAATATATTTATCTGCCGGTCGTTTACTTTTCTCCTTTTAAGGGACTTGATGTTTTCTTGTAATCCCTCATTTTCCTCTGGTCCTTGTTCTCTCTTGGTCTCTGCTCAGTGCTGTGGATGTTCCGTTCGCCCGCTGGAGCAAAGAGGAAGTTTACGAGTGGCTGCACGAGCAAGGCCTCGGGTTGTACGCTGCTCAGGGTCAGAACTGGATCCGATCGGGACAAACGCTGCTGCAGGCGTCTCAGCACGACGTGGAGAAGGTAGAGAGAAGCCTCCAACTCCAGAAACTCAGTGTTTGACTGTTTCTTCATGAAAGAGAGGAGATGTGAAGCTCTGCTGGTTTCCTGTTTCCTCCTCTGACCAGGAGCTGGGCGTCCGGCAGCCTCTCCACAGGAAGAAGCTGCAGCTGGCTCTACAGGCGCTCGGATCCGATGAGGACGACCTGAAGGGCAGACTGGACCACAACTGGGTGACCAGTGAGTGTCCCATCATCCACAGTCCCTGTTGCCCGTCAGCCACGACCTTTTCATTCATGTTCAACACACGCTGTGTTTCTCTGTTTCAGGATGGCTGGATGACATCGGCCTCCCGCAGTACAAGAGTCACTTCGATGAGGCGCGTGTGGACGGACGGATGCTGGACCACATGACCGTGGTGAGCCGCCACCGCCGCCTTCTCAAGCCCTGACCACAGGGGGCGTGTGTGTGTGGTAACTGTGTGGTGTGTGTTTGCAGGAGGACTTGTTGTCTCTGAAGGTCGGCAGCGTCCTCCATCACCTCAGCATCAAACGAGCCATTCAGGTCCTCCGCCTCAACTCCTACGAGGCAAACTGCCTCAGGCGCCGGCCCTCCGACGAGGTCTCACCACAGACACCACATCCTGTTTCCTATTTGAACATATTCATCTGGTTTTATTTAAAATCTATGTTTTGATTCCCTCTTCCAGAACAACATGACCCCGGCTGAGATCTCCCAGTGGACGAACCACCGGGTGATGGAGTGGCTCCGGTCGGTGGACTTGGCCGAGTACGCTCCGAACCTGAGGGGCAGCGGCGTTCATGGAGGACTGATGGTGAGAGAGTCACAGGATCAGATCAGCGTTGAGATAAAATTATATTAATTCACGAATCCAATTCTATAAATGGATAATCGTCGGAACTAATTTGAAAAACCCAAAATAAGGCGACGAAAATAACTTCATTGACCAAGAAGAGAAAATAGGGACAATAGATCTGCTCTGTATTAGTTTATTCGTTTATTTAATTCTCTGATATTTATAAAAACTACATCAAACTTTCATCAGGCACGATGATCCCAGATCAGCTGCATCATCGTCCTGATGCTTAAACAATACAACATCTAAGATGAGTCACAACTAGAGACTGAAGTTCTCTCACGTGATTTAAAAGACTTCCCTCCCTTCAGACCGATGAAGATGATGATGAAGATGATGTTTCCTCTCATATCTCTTTCCTCTCCAGGTGCTGGAGCCGCGCTTCAACGTGGAAGCTCTCGCCCTCCTGCTCAACATCCCCCCCAACAAAACCCTGCTGAGACGCCACCTGGCCACACACTTCCACCTGCTGGTCGGCTCCGAGGCTCAGCGGCTCAAACAGGAATGTCTGGAAAACCCCGACTACACCGTCCTCACCGCCACCGCCAAGGTCAAGGTAACGAGTCCCCGTCTGCCACCGCGGCTGCTCTACATGAAGTGCTTTCAAACCCAGAGCAGCCAGACAAAGAATAAACCTCTTGAACATGTGACACTTTCTGTTTCAGCCTCGCCGGATGTCATTCGGCGGGTTTGGAACTCTGAGGAGGAAACGTCAGGACGACAGCGAGGAGTACGTCTGCCCCATGAACGTGGAGATGCCCAAGAGCAGCAGCTTCCAGACGGGGGAGCGGCTCTACGAGGACCACCTGGAGCAGGTAGAGAGATCAACACTCCTGCTTGTGTCCTCTGCTGGACGTCTTCTTGACATGTGTCCCTGTGTGCTGTGTGGCAGATGGAGGACTCTGAGGGGACAGTGCGGCAGATCGGAGCGTTCTCCGAGGGAATCAACAACCTGACGGTGAGAGTCGGAGCTGCTGCAGCGAGCCGGCTGGAGAGCGGTGCACTGACCTGAGGCTTGTGTTTCAGAACATGCTGACGGGCGACGGCTTCTTCCAGGAAACGTCTGTCTGTCATCCGGAGGTCGACGCAGCAGAAACACACGACAGCTCCGAGGCGTGAAGAAGAACTTTGGTTCAAAAGAACAATTCTGAGCCGACGACGTCCCAGATGAAAACCACGTGAGACCTTTTCACAGGGACGCTCAGTTAGTCTCTGATATTTATTGAAGCTGTCAGTTATAATGCATGAACTTCAAATTCAAGGTTTGCATTAACGTGCCTGCATTTATTGTTATTACTCTTGTAGCCAGTGAGATCAACTTTAAGATGTTTGTCTTATTTTAAAGAAATCTCCCTCAAGTGTTTATGTCCACAGCTGCAGTACGTCAACTTTTTTGATTTGTCTCCGTTTCTTTTTAAAGAGTGTCGGGTTCCACGTGTTTTAAAACAGCTGTTTAAACTTGAGCATCACACACACAGTATAAAGGTTGAGACAAATCTGAAAACTCAAACTTTTTATGGTCAGACACCACAACACATCTTTTATAACAGTGATAAACTTGTGTTTTTGCTTTCTCACCAGGTTCGAAAATGAAAATCACTCACATCCGTATAAAAAAATAAAGCTCAATTGGAATATTGTTCACTACAAAACGTAAAATCACTAAGAATTTGTAGTAATGCTTAAATAAACGTTTAGCTTCTTGTTTACCAGACGGACGTGAGTGGATTTAATTTTCTAATCGACAAAGATCTTCAACATGAAACTGACCAAATGTTTTTTTCTTCTACGTTGTTTTTCAATTTTTGGTAATAAAAAAGAAAAAAAATCTATTTTCTTTGTCTTTCCTCTTATTAACATCAATCACTACATATCCCATCATGCACTGCGGTCCCACTAAAATAAAAAGTCCAAACGTGGATAGCTCAATAGTAACTGGGTTTTATGTTGCATATTCAAACACAAGCAGCAAGACGTCTCATCAGTAACAGGAACGAATCCGTCTGAGCACAATAAACCACAGATGAACATCAGGTCAAACTCTCGGGGACGATGAGCGGTTCCGTACAAATGAAGCACGATTATATTCAGTGTGCATAAAAAAAGCTTTTGAAGTGTTAAGGCACTAAAGCCAGTAAACCTCCTCTGACACTGGGTTCCTTTAGCAACAGGTCTTTTAAATCACATCCTCCTTTCACCACAAGCCGATATTCTCTCACTTTGGTTTCCCGTCCCAACATGAACAACACAACACACACACATCTGAATCCTGAACTCACATATACACAACTTTCCTCTCCTCACACTCTTCCCCCCCCCGGCAGGTCTTGGTCCTCGCTGTGATTCTGTTGCATGATGAATGTCACGGCATAAATATTGTTTACATAGTGCAAATACCCGACTACATAAGTGCTTAATGCTTTTTGGAGTAGAGAGAATTCTTTCTGAAGGTTCCGTCCTCGTCTAGAAGACGAACCTGCGATCTTCAGCGTGGCCGACTTTGTCCAGGTTGGGGTAGCAGGCGAACTGGATCATGGGGGGGGGGGCCGCACATGAGCACGAGGGCGTCGTCTCCGGGAGGGGGGAGGTGCTCCGTGACCATGTCCTCGTTGATGAAGCCTTCACTGTACTCCCAGTCTGATGCAGGGAGAATAATGATGAAGTTTAGATCACACAGTGCACACTACTGACACCTAGTGGTCAGGACTGATATCCAGTGGTGTTATCAGTAACATTCAGGTTTCATGTATTAGCAAACAGCCACTATCTACAGGATGTGCTGTGTGCGACACCATCAGATAACATGAGTGTGTTGTCATCACTAGTGTTAATGTGAACTCACTCTCTGGGGCCTTGTCCACAGTGAACCACAGCTTGAAGCGATCCGGGTTGTTCACCTGAATCTCCTCCAGCTCCGGTCGCAGCAGGATGTCTTTCTCCGTCTGAGACAAGAGACAAAATCATCAATAAGCAGTCAATGATCAAAACCACAGATTCTAAGTTATGTATAAACTAAAGTAAGACCTGTACAGTGACGTCCATTAGATTGAATTTAACAGGGACAGTGCACATGTGATCAAATATAGATTCTGGGTTTATAACAAATAAACTGTATCACACCTTTTTACTTATGACCTTATTCTGGATTCAGGGATTATTTAGATCCTGATGTTTATCACTACAATAACAACAGGAGAGAGAAAAGCTTCCACCACCAGTTGAGTGTGAAGCAGGTCTCGACTCAGACTGGTGAAACTCACCTGGTTGGCAAACAGCAGGTAGCACACCGTCTTGTCCTGGGGATCCTTCATCACGGCTGTGATCAGCTGCAGCATCGGAGTGATTCCTGGAAAAACAACAAATCAAGTTTAGATTAATCAGCTAAGGAATAAATTTATAATAAGTGTCAGATCTAAAATTCAAAAGAGAAAAGCTGCTTCTTTATTACTTAACAACCTTTTTGTTTCTACTGGGAGTTTCCCTGCAGATGTTTTAAACTGGTTTGTATAAACTGTGACATATACACATCTAGACTCTTGATGAGAGCGGCTGTTGTTTGATAAATGATCATGAGACGCGTGACGATGACTCATCAGCTCAACCTTTCCAGTGAGGACAAACTGCTTTTACAGAATAAACTAAACTCTCAGGAGAGCTCAGACCTTCACGAGGCCCAACAGTCGCCAATGGAAAAACTGTGTTCATGAGTTTGTGTAATTCTACAGACAAACAAACGTCCTCTCCTGTGGAACTCACCCGTCCCTCCAGCGATCATCCCCACGTGTTTTGCCGTCTTGATCACAGCAGCCGACTTCTTATCTGCTTGAATGGCAAACGCTCCTGAAGAGGAAGAGATCACAGCGTCAAAGATTCAGAGATCAACTTGTATAAAAACTGACTCCAGCTCAGTTATTAGCTGGGCGTCGTGTTGCCCCGCTGACCTTTGCCCTGGTAGACGAGCAGGCCGCTGGGGCCCCTGAAGTCGATGGTGTCGTTGATCCGGAGGCCCTCAAGGTACTGACTCATCTTCCCCCCCTCGGGGAACTTAGGGTGAACGTCTTTGAAGTAAACCTGTCGACAATCAGAGGAAAAGAGTTTTAATAAAAAGAAAAGAGTCAAAGAGCAGATTTAACTCTGAAAGAGGAGTTTGATTGGAGCTTCACCTTCACCACCAGGTCCACGTAGCCTTTGTCATCGTCGCTGGACGTCGGCGTGTACGGACGCACGACCAGTTTACCGTCAATCTTCGCTGACAGATAAATGTGCTGACCTGCAAAAACATCAGATCCATAATTAAACACAACGTGTAACAAACCTAGTCACATTTAAACGTTTAAATCAGATATTGTGTGTCTGAATATTAATCGCAACAAATCAACATACAGAAAATGTTTTTACAACAATAAAGAATTTGTCCTGTTACAGCAACAAATGGAAACATTTAAAAAAAAAGTTAACAAACACATGAATGATTGAGTTTGTGCTGAATGACGTCACTGACCGATAGGGAGCCCGAGGATGTGATCAGCTGTCGGAAGAGCGAACTTGAACTTCCGGGTGTCGTGACTGACGATCTGTGCAACACACACACACACCCCCAAACACACGTGTTGTTTATCACCATGTCAACACTCTGTGATCCCCCCCCCCCCCTCCTCCTCCATGTTTTTACCGGACGTGGTAGGCGCTCACCTGCTTGTCCAGCAGCCGCAGCGCGTACTTGATGCTCGGGTCCTCTAAGGTGATGGCGGGTCTCCTCTTGGAGAACAGGAGTCTGAAGATCAGGTTCACGATGCTGTCGAGGCCTCCTCGGATCAGCTGGAGGTCAAACAGCGGGGGTCAGACACAGAGCAGCGGGGCTCAGACACAGAGCAGCGGGGCTAACAGCAGCTAACAGTGGCTAATAATATGAGCTAACAGGGGCTAACGGGGGCTAGCAGCCATGTGCGGCCTCTGAGGGGCGTTGTCTCACGTCACTTGATCCACAAACAGACCGAGTGAGTCACGATGAGTTCCAGACACAACTTTCCTCCTCGTTAGCTCCCGTTAGCCGCAGCTAGCACGCTAACACGCAACATGGCGGATAGGCTGCGGGGCGGATACTTACACCGATGATGTAGGAAAGCATCTTCTGTCACTTTTGAAAAAGTAACGAGACGAGTTTGGTTGAAGACGCAGGAAAAACTGTTGAGGGTTCGAGCGCCGTGATCAACCCGAGACTGCGCCACACGGAAGTTAAGCTAGCTTCCAACATACACCAGCGTCCGGTCTGTTTTCAGAAAATAAAAGCATCGATCGGAAAAACACTGTTTAGATTTGCTTTAAATTAACATTTAGTATCTTCAATATATATTAAATATACTTAACACTTAATAAGTTACTGTTTCATACATTATATTACGGTTTTTATCTTTTTTTATCTCAAATCTAGTACTTCCGGTATGACAACAGCTTACTTTAGCCAACTTCGGCAAAAAAGCAATGATCTGACGACACTTCCTGCCTGGCCCCTCAAAAATAAAAGCTTCCGATAAATAGAATTTAGGAAAAGAATACACTTCAAAAAAATAAAAGTCCAAAAGTAACAGCAAAGAGTTTTAATGAGTTTAATGTTTGCTGAGAATCAACAGTTTGATATCACAGTGTGGTTCTAATTATATTTCTCTTTAAATTTGATTTTGCAGCTTTAAATAATATTAAATATTCAACAAAAGCAAATGAAAATAAGTATTAAATTTAGACACTTTAGAAAAGGAAGAACATCTTTTATTTTTGAAGTTATTAACAGTTTTATTTCAATTTGTGTTTGTCAAACACGTACCTGATCTATAAGCGCGGTGTTTACTCTGTTTGCAGCATATTCATCTATTTATTATTTCACTTATCACTTTTTTAAACCTTTGTAGCTTTTATGCCTTTTTAGGAAATAACAGAACTCATATCACCTGTTGCTCTTAATCCACAGAAAAAGATTTGATGTTATTGCTTCTCAGGAAAATACTTCACAGACTCAAATTAAGTGTTTAACTTCAAGTATACATTGAAATTAATGGTTCATGTTTAAATGCAGATCTTCACTGATACTATTCTAGAGATGTTTAATGAGTCATTGATGAGACTGATGTTAAATCTGAACTGTTTATTAAGAATTAAGAATATATAAAGAAGAGAAAACACACAGCGTGGTGCAGCGTCACGTCCTCTAGGGGGCAGTAGTGACCCGTCTTACCCATGATGCACCAGCCAGTTGAAAGTTTAGAGACAAACAGCATCACTGAAATTGGAATCTGTCACAGAAGTGAAGCATGGAGGCACATTGCTGCTGGATATTAGTGACTCACGCCTCTGCTGCAGATCGATCCTCCCACTGCAGCTCGGCACTGGGATCAATACACTGTTGTGTTATTATTATAAGACCCCATTAGAGGCAGTGGGAGCCCCCCCCCAACCCTAATGAAGCCCGGTGCATCGTGCACATGAAAACACGACATGATGAGCTTCTGTATCAACAGGAAATAAAACATTTTTTTATTGATCATTTGTGTATATGAAGTTATATAACAACAGTCAGAAAAACTCCACAGAGTGAATCACTACACAAAGTGAAACGAAACTGTAAAACACCTCGTCAAAAATGAAGGTATACACAGCGAAGATAACCGGCGGCGGCTCGCCGGCGCCACCGCGAGCGATATGGCAGGAAAACACACACACACACACACACACACACATACACACACATACACACACACACACACACACACGCACCCCAGAACAGTTCTACGAGATCACAGAGAAAAAGAGTTCCACACACGAGATACTCAAGCGGGCAGTTGATGTACACGAAAGGCAACTAGGATCTTTCTACAGCATCAGATTCTAAGACTTGAACACAGGTTGGTTTCGTGAAAGGTCAACGTGGCCTTCGTGTCACTGGAGAGAATCTGGAGTTTGTCCCGGTCACACAGAAGAGAGCTGATCAGGTTTGGGGGGGGGTTGATTATTCGTGCGTACTTTGGTAGGAAACCGTTGCAGTGCAGGAAATGGCTTTTTGCTTTGAGGGGTCCTTTCCCCCCCCCCCCCCTCCCCACCTACCCACTACAGGCCCTCCCAATCAAATGGGTTTCTGCAATGCTGCCCATTACTGGATTCCCTGATACATGCAGCCGGCACACGTCCGGTCAGTTGTTCCTCGTTGACTTGCTCGGGGCCGTGTTTGCACTTGAATCCATTTTTAGTATTTTAAATATTTAGATCTGAAGCTGAAATTCATTGAATCTACGAATGAAAACGACGCGTGATATCAGAAGCGTCCCTCCGGGTAAAGTAGAGTCGATCAGACAGAGAGGGGAGGGGGGGGGGGGTTTATAAAATGAATTTCCTAAAGGTTGAACAAATATAAACAAAGTGCAAAGTACATCTAATCTCACGGTTAAAGGAATCCACACCAACACGCTCTGTACTGTACATTCAGATTCTTCATCTCCAATAGAAAAGGTTTGTTTTTTTAATTAGAAGTGAAACAAAGATCCACGATGGAGAAAGGAAACGTTGTGATTGACAGGTAGTCCAGAGACAGATATGATAATCGCGGCTGAATAATCCCATTTATGTCACTTTATATTGAATCTACATCTTTTCACACGGTTATGTAAATATATACACAGCATTTTTTTTGGAGGGGGTTTATATATATTTTAAAACGTGATGCGTGTGGTTTGGTATTAAACTCCCTGAAAAGCTTCTGATGCTGGATCTGTGTGCAAGAGGAGGAAAAAACAAACCAGCGAGAAAGGGAGGGAGCGCTCGGAGGTCGCCGGGCCTCAGGGCTCCGACCCCGCGCGTTCGAATCCCACGTGTGCTGTGTCCTAACCGTCTCTCTGGCCCCCCCTCAATCCCTCTAAAGGTTAGAATCCTTCTTTTTCCCCCCCAGGCAACACCACCCACGGTAACACAATGGGCTGAACATACAAATATTGCACAGTGCTCAACAAAATGCTGCATGAAGCGACCCCCCCGCACATCGTCCCACCTTGGTTTATTTTTTGTCTCTCTCTCTCTCTCTCTCTCTCTTCTCTGCGTGTAGAAGGGAAAATGGCATTAAACGCTACGACACCACTACAGAACAAACTGTTTTTTTATCGCTACCCACTGATAAAGTCTACATCTCTAAGCACACACGGCAGTCACAGTGATACACGAAGCAGTCCTCGGCAGGACGCCTATGAATGAATGACACGTAGCTTTTTATCGTAATAGTGCTATCAACCACACAGTAACATTGAAAACATTTAGAAAGTCCTCCTGCAGCTATAGCATCGAGTATATGCAAGAGGTTCCTCCGAGATAAGAGACTTCATGGAGTAAAACTGATTTCCTTTGCTAATTGGACCCGTAGTAAAGGACATGATGGACGAGTAGCCTACACAGACCATTAACTTGTACGGTTGCTTCACTCTCTCTCTCTCTCTCTCTCTCTCTCTCTCTCTCCGTCTCTCTCTCTCTCTCTCTCCCTGTCTCTCTATCTCTCTCTCTCTCTCTCGGTGAAGTCCTGTGCCAACAAGATAAAGTAAAAACGGAGAAAACTGCTGTCGGCTGAAATGTAATTTGTCATCAGGGTTTTCTTTCTTTCTTTCTTTCTTTCTTTCTTTCCTCTTTTTGTTATCTACCTCCGCCAAGGTTAAAAGTTTTCATATGAAAAGGTTTTTATTGAAACTTGGTGAAAAGGTGGCGGATGAGTCAAGAAAGAGCTGAGTCACTTCTGGAGCAGACGTGATCAAGGAACTTAATCCAATCTGGAATTTCTTTCTGCGCTTTCTTAAACACCAGTGCAGTGTCTGTTGTTTTGGTCTGTGGTGAAACTGGTTGCAGCTTTTCTTTCTGAAGCTGTAGAAGTGACCTGCGGTAGAGCTGCTCTACATAGAGCAGCTCACATGTTGGATTAAAGTTCAGTGGAGCTCGACTCCGGACGCAGAACCTGAACTGGAGAATCAGTTGTGGTTGAACCTGCTGTGGCTACTGGTTTTTAAATATTAAACGTGTCTAAATCTAAACCAAATCCCAGTGTGAAGCCGATGAGACGAATGTTTCTTTGCCACAGGCAGTCGGACATTTCTGGAATTATCACGTAGATTTCATCTTTCTAGATTTGTGCTAATTTCACAAAGAAATAACGCAGCCGAAGGGATGGTTGGTCCTCGGCGGAGGAGCAGGCGCTCGATTGTGTCCTGAAACAAAACCAGCCATCAACCCCCCCCCCCCCCCCCCCAAAAAAAAGTAAATAAATAAACGCTTTCCACAGAAGTCAACAAGCTGGTTCATAGACATCCAGTGCAACAACAGCAGCCACGTAAAAGGATCAAACTGGCAGTGAAACATGGCGTCGCTCTATTGTCACTGTGAGAAGGCAACACAAAGCAAAGACTGCGATGGAGGGCTACGACCCCCCCCCCCCCCCCCCCCACACACACGGGTCACCTCCCCGGGAATGGCAGTGTTTAGAAGCTTCACCTCCGTCAATATATATTACCCTGACCCCCAAAGTTTAAAACGACTTTTTTTTGTAATTCTTCTCCTCTCCTCTGATTGAAGGCAAAGGGGATTCGTGTCAGAAGAGCGCCCCCTGGTGTCGGTAGATTTCCCCCCTCCCCCCCCCCCTCCCCCCACCGTCCCAGCCTTTAGTAAAGAGTGTAAAAAAAATCATGCAGTTTACTAAAAATAGTCGAGACGCTGAATTGCTCTAAAAAATATTCTTCTTCAAACCAGAGTCACGACTCCCTGTTTGTTTTTGTGTTTTTTAAACTCGGACCCCGGCCGGAATAAGACTACAAGGCTGATTAAAGTAAGCAGGTAACAAAGTATTGTTAAATTAGCTTAAGGACACAACGGCTACAGCTCGGTGCTTCTTCCACACGGGGCCCGTCTCTCAAGGGACAACAAAAGAGAAAGGAAACGCTGACTGGGAACCAGTTCAACACATTGGTCCTCTGATTGAGAAATAAGTAGAAAAAGTCATAAGAAATCATGTGCTTGTGTTATCTCCAGCAGCATAATTAGTTCCCCCCCCAACAAAACCATAGCAGTTAATGGCCTAGTGTGTTTCGGAGCTTTGTGTGTATATATTTATATCCACCAGGTTTTCTGTGATGATCCTTTGCTGACGTCCCCCCCCCCCCCCCCACACACTAGCAGGTTGGAATTCATTTTCCCTTTTTATATCTGGAATGCAATAAGGTAATAAGGTAGATTTTTTTTTAAATCCTGGGATATATAATATTGTCTTTCCTCTATATCTGCATTTACATCATTTAAAATAGAACATCTTATTAAAAACATCGAGATATACACGGATTAGGAAACGGGTAACAACATACAAACACACAAACTAGAAATCATTTTTGTCTGCATACTTATATATATACAACTGTGGTACAGTAAATTCTTTCAGTCATGCGCTATCTATACAGATCGTATTGCTTAAAAGAAGGGGGGCTTTTGGTCGGGGGGAGGGGGGGGGGTCTCAGGGCTCGACGGGGGAGGAAAGAAAACTGCAGAATCAATCAGGATGGAACCGAAGATTAAAAACTATTTAAGAAAAACAAAAGAGAAGAGAAGGGACCTGATAGAAAAAGCGAAGGATATGACGTGACAGGAAGTTTCAACAGTTAGGGAGTGGACAGTGTGGGGGGGGGGGGGTTACATGGATGGACCCATATATCACTGAGGTATTTACACATACTGGCTAAAGAGTACTACAAGGCAGGTGCAGAAAGGGCCCCTGTCTATTTCTTGGTGGAGAGCTGAGCGTCCACCTCCTCCTCCACCTTCAGCACGTGCCACTGGGCGATGGGTCTCCGGGGGTTGGCCAGCATGTCGGACCAGTGGCGCAGCTCCGTCCCCGAGCTGTTCAGGCCCACGAACACTTTGCCGATGGCGTCGTTCTTGCCGATCTTGTCGTAGTCCAGGACGGTTATGACGACTTGCACTTTCTGCAGAGAGAGAGAGAGAGAGAGAGAGAGGGAGAGAGAGAGAGAGAGAGAGAGAGAGAGAGAGAGAGAGAGAGAGAGAGAGAGAGAGAGAGGAGAGGGAGGAAGAGAGGGAAGAAGAGAGGGGGAGGAGTCAGGAGAATGAAAAACAACATATACAAGCATTTTGATGAAAGTTCAACATGTTAAAACAGCAATAATAAAGTTATTCTTAATATAAGGTTATGTTTTTCATATAGAAAGAAATGTAGGCAGTTTTTTAAAAGCTTATACAGTATATATCACGTACAATGATACTTTACGTGGGAGTTGTATTTTAACTTTATATCGTAAGATATTTAATTTAGTGCCATGAAAGATCTTCTCATCTCACTCTATGACAGAAAACCACACAACACTGAACTATTCCTTTAAATTACAACTT
This sequence comes from Pleuronectes platessa, assembly GCF_947347685.1. Lineage (NCBI taxonomy): Eukaryota > Metazoa > Chordata > Actinopteri > Pleuronectiformes > Pleuronectidae > Pleuronectes > Pleuronectes platessa. The sequence goes on along the minus strand of NC_070647.1, from coordinate 16,703,583 downwards.
TTGGAATAATTTAAAATTAAAAAGAGTCTGAATTCTCAAATATTAGACTATAACTGACTTTGGTTTCTTTTTAATCAACCATGGATTAGTCTTATGTTATTTTATGTACACCTGAACCTTACACTCCATTTTTTCTATGATATTTATCTTGCTGAATACATTTCTGTTCTATATATTAATATATTAAACACATTAAATAACATACTGATCTTTTCTAGATTGCTCTCTGCGTTTAGATTCAACCACGAGCTTCTCAAACCTGGAGAGACACGGTTGCACAGTTTGCACTCGGCATTATGGGTAAAAAAGATGCGTGCGTAAGAGACAGTGGATGAAAACAAATTAATCTAAGTGGTGTCACCGAGTGCGTCGCAGCTAATTGTGCGTGTGCGGAGGAGATTGTGGAATAACAAACCCTCTGTTAGTGTAACCTGATAGACCAATTAAAAGCACTTCTTGTAATTCCCACGCAATCTCTGAGACAATTAAAAACTTTAGATCAATTACACAACTCGTCCCGAGGTCAAGTTCAACTGGGATCCAACACTCAGCTGAGGAAAGCTCGTCAAGTAAACTTTAACAAGTGGAGGAAGAAAACCTGCAGAGAAATTTACAAACTAAATATGTATTTTAGATTTGTTGTAGTTTGATATTCTCAGAGTGTGTTTATTAGAAATCGTCCCCGGAGCCGTCAGCCATGTTTCAACAGTCCGTTAGTTTCACATTTACAACCTGTTCAAGTAGCATCGCTGAGGTTTAACTTGACCTTTAAGTTTAATATTCTTCCTCCGGTGTTTTTCAGGCCCTCGTTCAAAACACCCAATCAATGACGAGTTTATGATTCAATCAGTCGGCTAATAATTATTTAACGATCAGTCCCGGCTCCGGCTGATGAGATAAGAAATGCAAATTCCCGGCAACATGCTGGTGTCAGCAGCTCTGAGTAAGAGGCTGATTTGAACGGGGTTGATTGGGATCAACGCAATTCAAATTGAATCTGGGGCTCGTGGACCCAAACCTGTGATTTGTGAGCTGTGACAGGTTCAATCAATTCGATTTGAATTACCTGCCTGAGGAGATAATGTTGTTCTTTCTGGGAAAAGATGTTTTACTTTCTTTTCTCCGTCTCGAAACGTAAACACGGGCGTCGTATACTTTGATAAATCATAATGAGCTTCATGCTACAGGTGATAACCGAGTGCAGAGGATTCATTAGATTATCAAATTGTGAAACTCGGGTTGATTTAAACTGAAGTGCCTTTTACTGCACTGCTATAATGAACAGCCTCTAAACCGGTTATTTGGGAATCATCAGTTCTTATATGAAGCCGCGTGTCGGCAGCTAGCTACAGATCCATCTCACGTACCTGGATCTGTTCGAATGGGACTTCGAAGCTGAAGGACTCGTTGTAGTACGGGTTCAGGGTGTTCTTCTTGATTGTCGTCTTCTTCTTCTTCAGCCTCTTGCCGTTTTGCATCAGGTGGATCTTCACGTATGGATCTACGGAGAAAAAAAACACGAAGAATAAATGCAAACCATTAAAAAAAGGGCGTTCAAATGATTTGTGGCCACTAGAGGGCAGCACAGTTGACATGATGAAAAGTAAAGTCTTGATTATTTAAAAACCTGCTTTGGTTTGATCCACTGTAAATATAAACATATTTATTATAACAGTTTCAAGGTGTTGACCTCAGTGATGGATCAATAATCACAAGGTTTTAAAAAGCAAGGCAATGACCGTCCTGTGTTTCCATCACTCTGTGAACCAGAGCCTCATTTTCCTCTGAACGCCATCTCAAGTAGAACCCAAGTGGCCGGCTTCATCCACTCTGTGGCAATCAGGCAGAGTGTGTGTGTCTGTGTGTGTTTGTGTGTGTGTCTGTGTGTGTGAAAACAACAAACCAGCGTCTCTCATTCGTTTACGACGCGACGCTGCTCCTCATGATTTGTTTACTCTCTCAAAATGGTCATCGAAAGTAAATTGGACGAGAGGAGAGTTCTGCCAGAGAAATGTTTCTGTGCTTTGATTGAGCCATTAGAGGAACAAGGTGAGAAGAGAGAAGTTCTAACGAGCAGCTGGAGAAGGTGAGAAAGTTCCAGGGTCATTTTCAACAGACGAATAGATGGACTCGGTCTTTACTGTGATTCAAATATTCAAAGATTCAAATGCTCGGCTAATTTTATTCCCTTTATTCTCACTAAATAAAAATCTAGAGCCGCGCCAGGTTGGTGCTAATTAATTTATACGAGTCAGAAAATATATGTCTCGATTTCCTCGTTGGTGTTTTAACACATAATCAAGTTGTAATTAATATTCAACAGATGTGATCTTAACTCTTTATCGGCCACAAGCAGGTTTTATATAGATTTTACTCAAAGCTTTTACCGACATGAAAAACTCAACATTTTGTTGGGCTGAAAAATCTATTTAGATGGAAGAAAGTTCTTCTCACATTATAAATGAATGAATATAAAAGTAATCAATAACCAGGGAAAGACCAGAACTTTATAGATTCTGGTGAAGACCCCATAATGATGCTTAATGATCCCATTCACCATCCTGAAGAACAGAAAGAAAACTTAATGAAAAACACTTTGCATCATTGATCATTTGGAACAAACCAGCGCGTTGGAGACAAACAACCACAATAATCTCAGAAATGCTCATGAGGTATAGGATCCCGCCTGAGGCCGACTATCGCCCGTCTAACTACTGAGAGTCTACCAGGATGAATGAGGAGGAGATTCTTTGTATCAGGTCTTCTCATCAGTCGCTGATAATCTGGATTTATCTAAAGATCCAAGATGCATTCGGTGTTTATCAGGTTTATTTTTGACGTGTTGGCTGCTCTCAAAACTAAAATCTCAGTCTTAGGTTGGAAGATCGCAGGATTTCTAGCAAATATCAAACACTGAAGAAGCTTATCCGCCATAATCTCACATCCAATTTAGGAGGATGAGGAGCTGATCGAGCCGCAGCCGGAGCAGCTCACATGAATATGGAGAGAAAACCACAAAACACAGAGCGAGATGGAGAAACAGCAGCAGAGTAAGAATATGAAGGTATAGCCGGCTGCTAATGGAGTGGGTGTCCATTATTACTCTCCTGCTGAGAGGAGCCGGAGCGCCGGGCTGATGGAAACACTGAATGAGGACAGAGTGTTGTCGCTTAATGAAGAGAACGAACTGAGCCTCGACAGCGGGAAACTATAAGTCTCATTCTTTGGGATTTCTGTTCGTACATCTGCTGCTGATTTCTATTGTTCAGTCACGTTTTCTTGGTGGCTCAGTTCCTTTAGGTTTGATTGGTTGATACGTGGCCTCCTCTGCCTCCTGGAGGTCAAAGGACTAAAGGAAAGTCAAACACCAAAGATGAGGAGTGTCTAGAAAAGAGATCTTTTACGACCTCACAAATCTCACATTGTTCCATTTGAAAAACACAATCAAAGAACAACTGACGGCTCCTTTTATTCCTGTTTCACGCTCAGCGACAGTTCATACGTCTGTGGCCGTAATAATGACTTTAATATCGAACACTTCTTCAAACTGAATGTCAATGAAAAGAGCCTGTTTCTCATTTCTGACTCTTTTCATCAAAGACGATAGAAGACACTGTCTGCAGTTGACGTTTTAACATTCACTACAGAAAACAAGATCTGCATTTGATTGACACACGAATGACAGAGGGGCGTCGGCCGCGTGGCCCAAAACAAGTCGATGATCCGCGGAGGAGAAAGATAAATAAAGAAGCAGAAATCTGTTTGTGTTGCAGGGAAAAGCTAAAATCAGATTCATCTGGTTCTAACCCAGAGAAGATCCAGGCTTAGCATGAGGGATAAACTGGTGTATGAGGAATATGTGGCACTATTTTGGTAAATGTTGGCTGAGACCAGTGGAGTTTAAACTTCTCCCAGTTTAACCAGTTAGTCAACAACATATTATTCTTTTCCTTGGAAGTTATTAGTTGTATTTTAGACTAACAAGCTTATGACTAGCTTCCATAAATACACAGATCATCACTTCCCTAAACATTTACTTTATTAAACTTTACTTTCGGGCTAAAAAGACACAACCTTCCAAACCCTGGTTCCTGTTGAAGTCAGGACAGCAGAGCTCTGATGGTTCGTTATTACTGTGATGGAGCTTCAGTATGTAGAGTGCATGTCATGTATCCTCTCATTGAGCCTGAGCAAACACAACACATCAGCTGAACGGGAGATAACTCCGTCTCCGGCTCAAAGAGAAAACACCTGAGGCGCCGCATCGCCGCAGACGCTCTTATCTCCCCGGGCAGCAGATGAGAGTTTGGCGTTATTGAGTTTCGGTCTTCGGAGGCTCGGCCGTGCCTCATATCCGGCTCATTTTACCATCTCATCCCAGACGGATGTAATCTCTGCCATTTTATGGATGAATGGCGGCGCTATTGACGGCAGAGCTCTTCCTCACATACGTGTACAGAGCAGAGGCTCGTCTTCGCTATTCCTGAGGGTTACTCGTCTGAGGCCTGGATGGTTTTATGAGGTGATGCACCATCAATCATCTGTATAACACCCCCCCCCCACACACACACCCCCCTTCAAGGTTTGAGCTGTGTAATCTGCAGCAGAGTTAAGTAGAGCTTCTCAAGCAGACTAACTTTACAGCGGTTACGTATAGTTCTAATCTTAACCTGTGGATCAACGACATCTGTGACTCATTGGGAGGACGGCCTGTTCAAACTTTTTATTACACAGTCACATTAACACAAAACGCAGAATGAGTTTCCTCCTGAAGTTGTTGTGTGGTTGTGGTGGTTGTGTGGTTGCGGTTGCACGGTTTAATATCGCCTGGTTGTCGTTTTAGCTTTTACTCGTCTCATTTTGGATTTGCGGTGGTGGATGCACCCAGGGGTGACTGTCAGTTTAGTTTTAACACACTCAACTCAGCTGTGGATCCCACACACAAACCCACACACACACACACACACGCGACAAAGTGTTTACAGTGAATCTCAGACCCACAATGCAAACCATTGGGATTGTGCTGCACGCTCTGAGAATCCTAATTATCCGACAGCTCTAAATCCCTTTTGTAACTCATCTGCTTCTTATTATCAACATCTTTGGAATTTGCATTTATTAAAGCAAAAGAATTCTGACAAAGGACATTAAAAAATAATCCCTAATCACTTTCAAATTGCTTTTTCTTCTCTCAGGCCTGTTTTATCATTTGAATGATCCTGTTGTGTTCCTGCCTGGTGGGAGAAAAGCCTCGAGGTCCAACCACCCGGAGCAACAAGACAAATAAACTCTGGAGCCGAGAGGGCCGACGCTGAGCCCCCGTGTGCTTTGATAACCTCCCCCACTGTGGCCCATTACCTGGCTCTGTGCCGCCTCACGGCCCTCTGGGACACCTTGAGCGCTACATAGAGGGGCGGGACAAAGCACTTCTACCGCCACCGCCTCTATAAACCATTTAGCCTTTGAGACGCTCAGCCTTTGTGTCCGACACACTCTGGAGTCTGACTCACCTTCTCACGAGGCAACAGCCCCGAGGATCCAGTGTCGTATGAATGCTGTAAAACGCACAATTTTTAAACAACTGTTACACAAACTAAAAGGACACATTTGTGGGTTCAAAGAGAAGCTCACTCAAGGACGAGCTCGCCTGCAGCTGAGTTCTCAGGCTTTTAAAACTCAACCCTCTACTCTGTGAGTCTTTGTTGCTAAACTGGAAAATGCAGCCGAGTTCTTTCGAAATCCGACTCAACATAACGGACGTTTCACTGGAACTTTACATTAGAGGAGAGGAGAGAGGAAGAGCAAGTCGTCTGTAATGAGGCCGGGATTATTTTGAGACGACAGCTAAAGAGCACGGTGCATCACCGCGGCTGAACAGCGGCTATTGTGAGACGCACCAAAAGTAGCCAGACATTTCAAAAGATATATCTTGTTATCGCTTTTATCTACGAAGCAAAGTGGAGGAGAAGGATTTGGATGTTTCATGAGGAGCCAATCAAAAGAATTATTTCTGATTATACATTGGTTAATGATAATACCCACATCTTCCTCTGTGAGCCATAATTAGGCACGGTAAACAGGATGACAATAGAGGAGAAGGCTGATCCCAGGCCATCAATTACTTGTCCTCCTCCTTAAGCTCTGGCTGAGCCGCCTTGTGGATGGAGGCTAATTATTGTTATTAGCGACCTGCCCATTATTTCATCCGTCGGCTGCACTTTTAAGTGCTGTCGCTTTGCTCAGAGCAGAAAACTAACAAAGATTTAAATCAAAACTCAAACTGCAATTTAGAGTATATTCTGGTTGTGTGTAATTAGAAACGTGCAGTGTGCTATTACCGGATGAACGCACACGGATAAAACATGCTCCAATTAAACGTGACATACAGCGCCCGGTGTCAGAGTGTCCTGTCGTGCAGGAGAGCAAACTGGCCTCCATGGTTTATTTTCAATCTGGCATCGCCGCCGTAGCTGGAAACAGGAAGTGGTGACAGCGACAGGTGACGGCTAATGTCGGCAGCAGGAAACAGTGGTGGGGAGGGCGGGGGGGGGGGGGGTTATCTTTCTTCCAAATGGCTGCTGGAGCCGGTCTGATAGATGAAAGGAAGCTTGGAGCTGTTAATGCCGTGTAACTGTAGCGCGGCGTGTTCGGGCTTTATGTGGAGAGACCTGTCCCTCAGGCAGGAAGTGGGTGGGCCCAGGTGGGAGGTAATAGCAGTGCAGGGGAGAAGCAGGAGGAGACTGTGTACTGGGAGGTCTATATGGTCCCAGTGTGTTTGATTTGATGGTTGGTTTTTAATCTGACGTTGTTGTTTCGATCAATACAACAGTGATGGTCGAAGGGAAACTATGGATTTTGGTGGTGAATCTCCGTTGTGGTGCATTTAGACTTTAATTGCAAACACAAGAGTCAAATTGACAACATGCCCGTCAATGAAACCAATCAACATCAAGTATAGGTTGCGAGATAATAACAAGTTGTGCGATTAAAGATGCAAACAGAAAGAAAATCAACCAACTACCATTGACACCTGTATGCACCAGGAACCTCGGAGGAGAAAGAGCAGGAGATAATACCGATGGCTGAAGTCACAGGGATCATTTCTACAACGTGTGTTTCAGCTGAATCGGAGTCCCAGCATGTTTTTGTGTCATTTCATGTCGTGCTGCTTTTCGCTTTCCCTTAAAAATAGCAGCAGTGACGCTTTGGGATTTCACCTCTATTTCCGACACTGTCACTGACCCTTATGGGCTGCGACCCGAGACTTCTCACACAGTTAAAATTACTGGAAATGATGAAAAACGCCCTGTTGGGAGTTCCCAGAGCCCAAAGTGACGTCTGTCAGCTGCTGCTCGTGTCTGATAAACAAACTCAAACTCCACAAATACTCCAGATAATCAGGTTTTAATCAAGAAGGCTTGGAAAGACTTCTCTGACAAACATTGACACAGCAACCTTCATATTTTAGGAGATAATTAGCTTTTGGTAGATTTTCTTTTTCAGAGAAGAATCCCAGATGCTTATACCTGTGTGTGTTGAATGTAATTACAGCGTGACTCAGGTATGTGTGGATCTAAAGCTGTAAGAGCAGCTCTGCACCTTTGCTGACTTGCCTCGACAGGAGATTCACAGTTTCACACAACGAAATTCTTTCATTTAATCCCTTGAGAAAACTCACAGTGGATTTGTGTCTGCGTTCGAGTCAGATCATGTTTTAAATGAGACATCTGTCCCCCTGTGACTGATGGAGACAGTCGTGTGTTGGGTTGTGTTGTGTTGTGTTGTGTTCCTGTTGTCCAACTTTGTGCGTCTGGGTGCTACATGTACAGTTTCCAACTCTCTTCTTCTCTAACAAGTGGCAAATTCAGTTTCACCCCAACAAGAATAGGTTTCATTCATTTCATCATTAACGAATCTCAAACACAGGATTAATTCTGAACGTAGCTGTTTCTTCAGGATCTCAACATCTCAGAAAAATGTTGCAGGTGAGGCAAAGTGCAGTGCAGGTGTAATTACACACAAAGGTCCTGTCAGAGGGAAACTCAGTGGGCTCACACTCAGGCACAGATTCGATTCTCCTCACCTGACAGGCCTCCCACGTCCATCTTCTTCAGGTTCTTGGCCTCGAGGACGACCACGGTCAGCTTGCCGGCGGTGGGGACGTACCGCAGGGAGAAGCAGATGTCGCCCAGCTTCTCTTGCTGTGGGAGAAGCAGAGACATTGCAGAGGGGAGAGAACGGGTTTGTAACAGCACCGACTCGATCCGTATTCACAGCAGATGCTCACTAAGAGGCTAGATGAGGAAACCCTGTCACCTCCTGTCCAGAGCACACTGGATACTGCTCAGTCAACCGAATCCCAAGCTTGTGTTGACCTGTTTACCTTTTTTTTTAGACGTGTTGTTGTTTTTGTTGGTTCTGCTCTCGGCAAACAGAAAAGACAGGAAGTGCAGCAGATCAAGTGAAAGGGCAGAGTGGGAGCGAATTAGAGTGTTAGCGGTGTTCTTGAGAGAGATGAGTCTACAGAAGGTTCTCAAGGATCAGGAGGGACGCCCCCCCCCTCTCACAATGTGGCAGCTCATCCCACCATCGAAGAACAACAAACAAGATTGTTATGGTTTTGTGTGAAGAGACGACAACACAATGACGTTCCCATTGAGCGAAGAGCCAAAGTTTGTGTGATTGAGTTCAAGAGTACGAGTCGCTCTGCAGGTAGTGACGTGAATTTGATTCTTGCAGCCGCGGCACATCTGTAGATTCTATTTATTTACTTCAATTAATATATTTCCAATCATATTCATTTATTTATTTTCATTTAATTACTTTTTCTATTTGTATTTATTTGTTGGTAGTTATTTACTTCTTTCATTAACTTATTTGTCATTTCTACTTGGTTTACTTAACATGCTTTTCTCGTGTTTTCAATCTTCTTGTTTTGCTCCGAAAAGGTTATTTTTAATATCAGCTCCCACTTTACTTCATCACTCATCAGTGAAAAAACTGGAAAAGTAGCGACTGCAATCACTTCACTGGTTCACGCAAATCACCATCACAACACTTATTATCATACACACGAGCAGAGAGCTTTTCACATTCTGGTCGTATCCCTGATCAACACGAGGAGCCGGTGAGAAACGAGGTCATTGAATGTTTAGACATTTTCCTGCTATTTTCCCAAATACTGGAAAACCTGAAGAAATGGTCCAGACCTCAGTGTCTGTGTGAGAAAAGCTTTATGGGTCTCGCAGGTCGATCCTGTATGAATTCTCGAGGTGTGTTGTTCAATATAAATACTTTGTTCTTCCAATCATCTTTGTTTTCATGTGTCATATCGCCCACAGCCCCTCTCATTTAATTTCTTCATTTATCTTCCACTGGCCTGGCGGGTGGTCTACGTACAGAACCAGTGACTCAATCATTTCCACTTTGATGACGACGGGTTTTAATCAAGACAAACACACGCTCCCCTGGAGGCCAGCAGGAGAAGGAGCGACGCTTAATAATTCCAGTGAAGAGCAGTGAAAAGGTGATTTCATATTTTCTATCAGGAGTAAAAAGCCAACTGCTTCCTTTTAAACCTAAAGAACAGTTATTCCTTCGTATTTGACCTTAAAAGTAAAGAGGATTGTGTGACGTGTGTGTGGGTGGATTTTGTATTAAAACCTTGATTCTATTCACTCTGCTGCCTTTTCGCTGAACTCACTGATAAAAGATTTATTTTAAAAGATTTATTTTCCGAAGAGCAGGTCTCTCTTTAAAATGTTTGGAGTGAAACGCCGTCTCCTTCCAGAGCTTCCTCTCTCCATTAAAACCAGATTCAAGGGGGAGTTTGGTGATAAAGATATTCACACATTCCTTTTTAACCCCAGGATTTAAAAAACGACATCAATAAAACACAAGTGTAATTTAAATTACCATTAAACACACATGCAGAGTGGAGCATTTAGATAATAATAATTATAATAACGTTAGATTTGACGTTTTCAGCAGTTAGAAGGTCGGAAGGAGCAATTTCCAAGGTCGACCTCCTGTGAGTCGAGCCCTGTGTAGAAGAGTCACGTGCGACAGGTGTGACCGAACGTACAGGAAGTCCAGTGATGCCCTTCAGCTGGAAACAACACCACTCGCCGCTCAGCGCTGTTATAATTAACCTTTAAATCAAACCACCATAATGCAAAAGAAAAAAAACAGTTTCCCCCCCGGCAACACGTGCGATATGCCGTGACATTTACCGTGAAAATTGAATCCCCTGAACTGTTGCCTGGAAAGTCACACGGCTGTTAATTGAAGGGGAAGTGTGGACATGTGATTAAGTGACATTTCCAGGGGAGATGGATTACATCGGCCACGGCACCGCGTCCGCACTTCAAGCACTTCAGCAGAACATGGCAAAGCAGTCATTGTGCTATTCTGAGCAATACAAATGTTTGGTCAACTCTCACCTCCTCCTTCTCAGCACTGATCAGATCCCTCCACTCCTCCGTGATGTGGCTGAAGTCCACCTTGTTCATGGGCACCTTGATGTCCCCGATGGCGTCGTGTTTGGAGAAGCGGTCGAAGTCGTACACCGTCATTATCAACGTCTTCCCCCCGAGCTCCACGTACGGGACCTGAGGAACGTCGGGAACAGATATGAAAGAGAAGTTGTTAAATTGAAATGATTTGTTGCACAAGAAAAAGTGAGAGTGTGGGAGCGACTCTGTGGTCGGTCCCTGACATTATCTCACAGAATCATCTTTTTATTCTGGAAGGTGTCAGAGCTGCTTAGAATCACCTGTCGCCTGCTGCTTCCAACACGCATCACACATTTGGAATTAGAAAACTCACACGCACACATACACACACACACACAAACAATCACACACACATACAGACACACTCAAAGCAGGGTATTGAGATGGATATCACATCAAATTATGCTTAACTTACACCAAACACCTGCCCGCTTCACTGTCAGGTGAACAACCAAACTTTCACTGCTGTCGAGCAACCACCCTGCATCCATTATGGCAGAGGCAAGGCGGGGGGGGGGAGACGGACGGTGCATCTGCCCGTGTTAATCCTGATCACATTGAGCCTCAGTGTGTGTGTGTGTGTGTGTGTGTGTGTAACTGTGAGAGATATTCTGTCAGGAGCTTGTTAATGTGCCAGCTGGTTGCTGTCTCCACACCTTCCCAACATTCAGAGCTGCATGCTAATCAGATTGTCAGTGGAACCAGAAGCTCCTCAGCTGCAGGAGAAGAACAAATGTTTTCTGAGCATTTTCATGAAGTCAAACTTTTGGAACAGGAGCCGTACCTTGAAGGTGAACTGCTCGTTGAAGGTGGGATTGAGCGTCTTCCTGTGGACCTTGGTCTCAAACTTCTTCTTCTTGTCGGGCAGCAGGTAGACCTTCACGTACGGGTCGGACGTGCCGCCCATGTCCATGGCGGGCAGCTCCGCCGCCTGGATGATCCCCACTATGAGCTGAGAGAGAAGAAGTGAGAGGATGTGATGCGTCACAATGTCCACGGAGCGTCCAGGTTATCAGAACGTGCACCTTCATCCCACCAACATCCTCACGGAGAATCTGAACCGTGGATAAAGAAACGTCTCGACAGATTCTTAAACATGTCACAAGCAATCATCTTTCACCATGATGAAGATTCAGGGTCATTTTTCTGGGATATGGGGCCAATCTTAGAAATGTCCTGTATGTCAGCGTAGTTTGTAAAGGTCACGATGTGTCAGACTAGGAATGACTAGGGGCTGGTTCTCTTCACATAAGGCCGATAATTGATAACCACAATGGGGGGGGGGCTTGGAAGCTGATTGACCTGCCAGTCAGAGCCTCGACTCAAATACCTCTCCGGCGGCCCCGGCTAGTCAGTCAATCAACTTCCTATCAGGTAGACATCAAGCAGCAATCTGGAGGCCGGCCAGGGCAATCAGCCGTGGAGCAGTACAGCTGCCGGGGGGGGGGGGGGGGGGCATCCGTCTACTGCGGTGGAGCTCCCAGTGACGCAAGAGTGGGAAACAATGACCTCCAGTTGGTGAACAGCACGAGGCAAATAACCACCAGTATGAAGCAGGACTAGATTTATTGATACTCTCAGACTTAATGGTTTAATCTACATGAGTAACGTATTTCTGGATATGGGAGAAAGATGTCTCTCTGATTTATGTCTTATATTTTTCCTTTGCCAAATCTGAGAAGCACGTTGGCTCCGTTAATTCCAGATTTTCACAGGTTGTTGGTGAGATTCCAGCAGAGAAAGGTCTTCATGAGATGATCAAGTGTTACACAAGGTCCACGTACAGCCAATGAACCACAGACACACACAAGTTCAATCACTAACAAACAACTGACAACAGTGAACACACTTTGAATACATGGAAAGTATGGGATGTCATGGATTTAGATTGTACTGCTGCCCAGGTTGTGCACAACACGTTGAAAACAATTAAATAAAATCTGTCATATTTCGATCATTCACTTAAAATTAATATACGCTCAGGGATGTTGCCTGTTTTTTATTTACCCTGAACCTTAATGTGACCATGTTCTCACTGTTTGTGCTGTGAGGCTGGATTCCGATTCGCACTGTGGTGAATCCTTCTTGTCGGCTGTCCCTCTGATTTGCAGCCGTCAGTCAGCGTGGACCGAGGCAGACACAGCACGTCAAACCATCTTTACTCACAGACGCACTGACGCTCGAGAGCAGATCAAATCAGGACGGGGCTGGAAATGTTGATTATGAAACACTCTGCTCCTTCAGCTGAGCGGGTTTTCTCCCGATTTATATAACTTACTAGTGTCACAACATTTTAAATCAAAAGTCAACCTACACGTCAATTTTGTTTTGTTCCCTAAATGATGCTGATTGTCCAAAACCAGGGGGAAATGAGATGATTGTCCAGAGTCCACTTCCATTGACAATGAATAAAAAAAACAGGAGCAAAGTTTGAGAAGTTGTTTCTGTCCCCGTTTGTTTTGGCTCTAATTAGAAGTTGTGTTTAAAAACCTCCTGAACAGCCGACTAATGGAGCGACGCACCTTTGAGAGTAAAAAAAAAACACAAACAGCTGTGGCTGAGTGTTTGCACATCTGTGTGGGTGTGTGTGTTTACTGAAGGACTCGGGCGCTCACACAGTGGAGAGGCTGCAGGTTTTAAACCCGTCTCTGTTTGCGTGTTACTCTTCAGTCCAGTGAGCAGCACACGGACCGGAATCACAGGGGGGGGGATGGTACAGCTCTTTGTCCCACCCCTTGTCCCACCCCTTGGATCAAGGCTCTGCTGTGACCACACACACTTTCAATAATTCTCCTCCACATGAATATTTAGTTATTTTTGTTAAATGAACCATCTTGGGGAGAATCCTGCAAAATGTTTTGACACATGTATTTACTTCAGTCTTTGTACACACACGCACACACACGTACAAACATATGTGTGTTTCCCTCTTTTCCTTTGGTTGAAATTAAAGTAACACTGTGTAGCATACTGAGCAACAGCGCCCTCTCCAGCCAGACCTGGTGATTGAATCTGTTTAGGCCCACTCACTGAACTGAAACACAACCTGAGCGGAGATATTACCCAATGATAAAAGTTTATCGCTGAATATTGGAGATTAACTCTGGTTTTTAATGATTTCTAAGTCTTTTTAACTGATCTACAGTTCAGAGTACCAAAATTCGCGCTCACTTCAGACGGCTGCTGGACAGGTGTGTGCAGGACTTGTGATATCAGGCCCTGGTTTGAATGTCCGTGCACAGTTTACAATCCGACTATTCGTTTTTTTTAATTCCTTCACAGGAAACACAAACAGTAATAATCTTTATGGTGGTTTTAGATCCAGACGGCATTTTGCCTCATCTCTGTTTTCACCTGTGGGCAACTAAAGTCTGCTCCTACGTGATGACATAAACCCTCACTGCAAAATTATCCTATATAAATATGTATAAGACAATAATGGTTTCTGTCATGCTCCCTCTTTAGAAGATGCCACTCATTCTGTAATCACTGGAAAAAGGAAACTACATCCGAGGCTTTAAATCAGTCGCCTGTGCCGGTTTTCTCTCGGCAGCTCTGCGGTGGCCTCAAAGCCTGAGGATTAAAAAAACATTTTCCTGACGGCCACTGTGCCTCTGGACCGAGTGTGTCACCGAGCTGAAAGTGGGCCGGATGAATGACTGCCTCCCCGGGTTTCCACTTCTGCCTGTTGTGAGTTTCTTTAACTGCGGAGTGGCAGCGAGCCGAGTCCGGCGTCTCCGAGGTCACTGCCACAGAGCGTGAAAACTGTCATCCATTCATTACACTTTAGCTCCACTGTGCAGCTTATTACCAGAGTAATCAGGAACCTCATACAGGGACCTGTCACTGCCCCCCCCCCCACATGACAGATCAACCCTGTGAAATGTAATATTGTCTCCATAATAACCATTTTTATAAAAACGACTCAATTTCCTTTTCCCTTGAAGAAATCAGGGTCTGGCTGAATGCTAATGGTGTCTGCACCTTTTGAATTTGATTGATATCATTATTGGCTCAATCTATATATCGACCAATTACTGAGCTTTCAACCTTTTTGATGGGTTAGGCTGAATGGGTTACTGGTGCAGTGCCTGGAGGAAATCTACCCGTTTGCTTGTCCTGCTGTGAATTCCTTGTTGACCTGCAGGAATTGAAGCTGGGACCAGTAACATGCTGCTACTGATCCATTCCCATCGCAGAAAAAAGCCAGATGTTGTGTTAGTGGGTTTTTTGACCAGTGGAAAAAAGGCTTTACTTTGATGAGTCCCAGCAGCTGCTGCTGCAGAGCACTGATCACCTGTTTAATCATATTATATTGATATTGAACGAATTGTGTTTCCAAATCGCACCAAATTCAATACTGCACTTGTTTGAGCCCTGAATAATACAAATGTGAAGCTGATAAGATGAACTGTTCTTGAGATATGCGAGACACAGACAGACAGATTCCTGGAATTATTATTATTATTATTATTATTATGACAAGGAAAGGAGACATGATTTGTGTGTGTGTGTAGCTGTGGAGGCTGTACCTACTGTATGAGTGCGACTACAGGAGCATTGAGTTTACTGTCTCATCTCAGCCTGTCACTTCTGTTTATACTGGTGAGTTAGGTAACCCAGAGAGGGACGGCCCGTGTTCACGCACCGTGTCTATTATCTGTCACACAACATCTGGAGCCAGGAAGCTGATGTGCTTCCTCATTTGGGCTTTTTAAGACTCAGTCACTGGAAAGACTGAAGCAGATGGAAGTCTGCGGGGGCTGTTTCCAATCAGGTCGAAAGAAAAGAAACATATTCAGAGATGAACAGAATCCCTGTAGAGTGGTGAATCTTTTACAAGGCTCAGTGGCCGTCGCACAAACTCGACCACCGTGATATCCCTGTGAGATCGCTCTCGAGCTTCAGTGACTGTTTACAGGGATGGCAATGAAACAACAGGAGAATGTTGTGCACAAACTGGGCTGGGTCCTGGTGAGTCTCTGGAGGGATGAGAAGTTGGACCACCTCAGAGGTTTCGGGGGGGACCATACTTACGAGGAAGGACCTTTCTGAACAACGACACAAACTGAGAGGGATTCGGAGAACAGATCCTTACCGTATTCTCCGTGAAATTGTAATCCAGGGAGTATTGTAATTTGCCCAGTTTCTCGTCCTCCTTGGGCGTGGCCTCTTTCTCCGTTTCGGTCAGCCCTGTCTCCGCATCCTCCTCATCCTTCAAGGCCTGAAGGAGACACCCACCAAGAGTCAGTGTCGCCTGCTTGTCGCTGGCGCTAGCACCCAGCCAGCCGTGCCCCGCCCAGGTCCTGCCTGTGGACCTACTCCTGTAAAAGCTGCCACTTGTTTTATGTTGTGTAAGGGGAGAACAGGGGGGGGGGGAGCAAGCACTAAAACAACATAGCAGTTAACACCAGGACATGCTCTGTGATGCACTAAAGCCCCGGGCCTGGTCCCCTGATGATGCCGTTCTATCAATCTTTGGGTGTTTCTGTCTAAAGGGAGAAAAGATCAAATGATGGCGCCAGAGATGAGAGCGATGGGGCAGGCATTAGAGGAAGAAGAGTGGGGGGGGGGGGGGGGGGGGGGGGAGGAGGAGGTTAGAGAGACAGAGAGGGGACAGAGAAGAAAGGGGGGAGAGAGAAAGAGAGGGAGAGATGCTTCTGGAAAAGATCACAGTAAGACAATTCCCTTGATTTTATCTCAGGCAGATCAAATCTCTGGCAAACTGGGAAGTGTCCGGAGAGGCAGAGAGTGAGAGCATCCACGTGGCCCTTTTTGTTTTTTACATTAGCCTGGCACTGAGGTGAGGGTGGGGTGGGGGGGGTGGGGGGAAGGAGAGGTGGGGGGTGTCGTGAGGAGTCTGTTAAAGGACCAACATGCGATTGAAGAGGCAAAGAGGTCAATCAATCAAGGTCAATCATTCAGCTTCAAACGTTGCCTTCCAAGACGTCTCTGTTAGGCATGCAGAGCATTCCCAGTCGGTCAAACCAGTGCTCTCGTGTGGTTCCCCATTCCCAGGTGTGGCCACGCCCTCAAACATAACAGTCGCATTGTCATCATGACCCCTGAGAGCCGTAAGGTTAACCCCCCCCCCCCCCCCAAACGCCAATGGTAGCTAGAAGCAATCATGCCAGCAGTGGGAGGGTAGGTGTTGGGTTGTAATGTACATCCGGGGGGGGGGGGGGATCTGCTCCTATTAGTCTGTCAAGTTGCTCATGTGAAAGCAAAAGGCTGATCGACACTGATTGGTTTAAAAAAAAAATTCCCGCTGAGCCACTGGATCTCCGCCTTCTGCAAACAATTTTCAAATTGAGTGTTTTTGTTGTTTTCACATTTAGAGAGAAAAGGGAAAAGTGGAGCAAGTAAAATGATCGAGGTGAGAAGGGCCTTGTTTACACTACAGCGGAAATTATTAAATTCAATCAGAAATAAAGTCTGTTTTGCTAACGTTAGCTAGCTAGACTTAGCTGGCAGCACAGAAGAAATAGCCCTGAAGACTTTAAAATATAAATTGAAAATATCCGCTTGAGTGTAGACAGGGCAAATTGTATTTTATAAATGATTTGTTTTATGAATATCTGCTGCAGAATCTGACAGATGATTCACTTGCGGAGCCTCTTCATCATTGTACGTTTGCCCACTTGTTAGAAATGTTTAATTTAATATTCAAAAGGCCGGAGACTTCAGCTTGGCACAAGAATCAGTGTGGCTCAACCTTGTCAATGCGCACCCAGTGTTTCCTTCATACATATATATGTGCATATGCAGGTTGTACACACATATATAGAGTAGATATACATGTACTGTGTGCATAGTTACATATATTTGGTTCTACAGGAGTAAGTTGTTGTCAAGAGGCTATAAGAAAACGTCAGAGCAGCAGGCTTAAGAAGATCCAACAGCAATTGGGAACCTACCGCCAGTGACCATCCCGAAAGGTCATCAGACACAACACAGATAAGGAGGACATAGAAGGAAGAAACACAAATTAAAACAACCACACACAGGAGTTAACACAACCAGAGTCTGGGGCACACCAGGAGAAATGACCGCTCTGCCTCGGGCGGCGGCAAATTCACCGATGTCGGAGATTAAACGAGAAATAAACGAGTTTCAATGAAGTCTCAATTTAAGTTTTATCTTCTACAATAACTAAGTAAAAAAAGATATAAAAACATTTTCTATTATTCTGATCCACCTACGATCTCTCGGATGTAATGACGCTGCTGAAGTGTCAGTGTTTCATGTGTTGCTGCTGAAACGGTTCGATGAATTCCCCCCCCCCCCTGTTGTTTATGGTCTGCTGATGTCATTTCTCTGGGTGGATACCACTTCATTACACGTTACTCACTCTCTTCAACAAGTGAGCGGGTCCTCATTTGAGACCGAAAAACAAAACACTCACAGGAACCCAAAAAAAAGTAGGAGATAAAAAAAAAAAGGAGGGAGAGAGAGACTGAAACGCTCTCTTCACTCTGAAGCCATTTAAATGTCTTCCGTTAAGTCTCCTGTAATTAGACTGGATTTGTTTTTAATTCAATCAAATGATGAAGTATAATGATTCCTTTTTGCAATAATAACTAACAAAATACATACAGTCAAGAGTCAGCCATAATAAGATAAAAAAATCTAATCTGACAGGGAAACCGATTAAATTAATTGAAAATATAAACAATTTAATCTGACATAAAAACACTAAACAGTGTGACGTATATTTAAGACACTTCTGATCAGATAAATTTAAGATTTTAGCAGAACTTCATGAATCAGGATTCAACAGTAAAAAAGGATTAAACTAAGTTAAATTAGCGAGTACTGGGACGGCTCTTTTCTCCGGCTCTAAGCAGCAGTAGTTGAAAGTTGTTACCTCGGTGGGGACTCCGTCCTTCACGTCCATCATGTTGATGGCGTTCTTGCCCTTGTCTTTGCCCTTCTTTTTGTTCTTCTTCTTGAATATCCATTTTTTGCAGATGCAGCAGCAGCACGCCAGCACCAGGATGATCGCCACGAAGGCGATGGAGACGATGGCCCATGACGGCACTGGGGAGAAAAGGAAAGAAGGTTGGATGAGACCTCTGAGAGAGAAAAGCACTGCTGTGAGAGGAGGAGTAGATTTCAGAGAAACGGGCCAGAGCAGTATTTGAGCCAGAGTTGCACAAAAGCAGTGATTATAGCAACTGACAGGTGAGATAAAAGCCGGGAGAGGTGTGCAGGCAGAGCTGGCACGCCGGACGAGCACCGGAGCCAGAGCCCGGCTCCATCGAGAAGTGGCAGACGTAACGATCAGTGCTAACTGGTCCGACAAGACCCGACTGAACGGCTCCAGCCAATTCAGTGGAAGTAACAGATGTTGGCATTTTCCACTTGCCATTTAAAACAAAAGACGCTCGGTCGGCCGACACCTTCACGGGGAAATCATCATCGGCAGCGAGAAACAAATGGGTTCAGTGAAGTTTGACGTATTGTGTTCACACACTCTGAAATCACCTTTAAAGAAAAAGCTTGGACATATTTTGTGTTGGACTTAAAAGCTTTAAGTTTTACTCTGAAAAAGACGATTTTGCATTTAGTAGTTTAGAAATGTTCCTTTAGAAATATGAAATCAATGCTTTGGAAGAAGAGGTACCTTTGTGTTTATGATTAAAACGTCCTATTAGAGGTGGAATCAGCAGAGGAGAGAGAGTTGCTGTGTGTTTCCCTTGCACCATATGTTGCTGCTCCAGTGCTTGGATCTGACTGGATACACTGGACAACTGGTATTTAAATGTCTCACCGGCAGACTGGCTCTAACAGCCACCTGCAAACACCGCGACACGTTCCTTAACCACAGCCGGCAGTCGGCTAATAATCCCCGTGGAAGCACACAGGTACAGTCTACACAACACACACACACACACAAGCACAGACACGCACACAAAGCAACAATGGAGGAATAAGTGGGTTGTTTTTCTAACTACTTAAGAGACGGCAAAAAGTCCAGACGGGCTGAAAATACTGAAAAACTTCAAAACAGACGTTATAATCAATGCTTCTTTTTCTAACACAGCAGATGGAAAACATCTCAGCCAACGGGTCATAAATGCAACAAACAAAAACCAATAACATAAAACAGGTCAAACTTTCTCCTTTTGAAGACTTTATCTGTGAAAAAAAGAGAAAAACTCCATCACAACAACATTTAACAGTCCCGTCTTTCCGAGGCTCCTTCGCCAAGGTCCAAGAGGAGGGAGAGAGAGGAGGAAAAATCAATGGTGTGTTGACTCGATCAATAAGCACTGTCCTCTGAGGAGAAACAGTGAGTGATGCTCTGAAATAACTTTAGGATCTACAGCTTTGGCCTCGGGGCGGTGGAGGTAATGGAGGTGACTCTGGATGAGCCACGGAAAAAAACAAGGAGCCGGAGCTGGAGGTGATTTTAACTTTTGACATAAAAAACAGACTGAATTCCCATTGAGAAGTTATAAAGTTTGAAAACACTTTATTGTTTCAGTATATAATCATTGATTTGTTTCATTTTTTTTACATTTTTCACCACTGACTATATGGTACTACTGGTTATAATATGTTTCTGCTGGGTAGAAAGAGCAGATACATTTATCCTCTGTGTCTGGATCACAGAGACACGAGGTCTGCCCCCATCAGTTCGTTTAAAGACCTTGGACCTGGGACCAAACCAGAGTAATTGAGCGGGACATAGGAAACATAGTGAAGGAGACAGGTTCTTATTTCAAGCTGACAAACCACAGGGATAAGTATCACCTCCCTGGAGGATCCGATTTTAAATTGAGGCTCAGGAATTCAAAAAAACAAAGAGACAGTAAAGTTTGATGACCTCAAAATGCTGATGCGGCTCTCCTGTCATTCATCAATGCTCAGAAACACCCCCGACGGAATGTGGCTACAGTAGAAGTCAAGGCATGAACCCGAGCCCCTTATCTTATTCATCAAGTGCACGTCTTCCAAGTGAAAGGCACTCGTGTGTTCCTTAATTAACGGAACCTGAGTCCCAGAAAGCAATAAGAGCGTCCCCCTAATTAACTACATTGTGTGAGTGTCTTTTCTCCTGAGAGAAATAGAGCGAGGAAGTGAAAAGAAAGAGCGAGAGGCAGCGCCGGCCGCTCCGCTCTTCAACTCCCAGCACTTATCTCCCGTTCCGCCATGTGACACGGCATGGTGAATGGAGTTTCTCTTAATGGAGGGGGGGGGGGGGGGGATGTAATTCACGTCTGCTGTTCCTCAAGGCTCAAATCACTTTTCAAGCCGAAACCAGAGAGCAAACCAACGAGAAACCTTCCATCAGTACGAGTGACATTCTGTGGACGGCTGATAGGACCGTCTTCAGTTCTGCAGCTTAATGCTTCACACTGGGTTTTTCTTCTACTGAGGGTTCTGGAGGAAAAATATACTTTACTGGGTGAGAAATAATATTTCTCTAGGATCCTGGACGGATCAGAGAGAATAAAACTGAATCACTCCAGAGTTTCACAGACACAGAAAAGCATCTTGTTCTGGTTCCTAATTCTATCGATTCTGACCATTAATTCCAGTTCATTCAATTTTTATTCCAATATGGGTTACTGGAAAAATAACAGAACATTCATAACATAAAAAATTGACCTGCTTGCTGTTGTATTTTGTACTTTTATAAAATCTACTGATGTAAGTTGTGTTCAAGAAAAATATGAAACAAAAGGGACAGAAAAAAGCAAAGTCCATCAGTGCTGAATTATTCCTAATTGCATGAACACAGAGAGTGAGTTCAAGTTGAAGCCGATTAACTCAAACAGGTCTTGATTACAAAAATCAGTCTTTCCTGGTAATGTGCACAATTAGTGACACAAAGAGTTGTCCCCAGTTTTCAGTTTTCAACCCAACAGGATCCCTCACATTTCTGGCATGGGGAGTGGACGTCAGCGTAATTGAAATCAAAATAAACTTTTGCTCAACTAACTTTAAACGATAGATCCATATTTACTGCAGCAAGCGGGAGTGGAAGTTTCATTCTCTGCTAAAAAAGCTGGAATCTGATGTTTGTCTCTGATGCTCCACGCTGCCGGGTTCAGATTCTCAGAAAGGAGCTGATCAGATATCAGTTTGGAGCCGAGAGGTGAAAGAGAAACAACCTCAGCATCAAGTCAAAAAGTCCAAATTCATTAGCTGACATTTTGTGTCCTTTCAACAAAACAGTTTTTATCACACAGATATCCAGTGAGATTAAAAAAAGTACAATGCATGTGTGTGAGTCACTCTCACACACATGTGGAGCTGTTTTCCACCTTCACACAAATTGTATCTAACATTTGTGTAGATTAAGTCTGGTTTTCATTGCTTTTACTAAAACAACATTACAAAAATACATATTTCCTGACGTTCTATATCCAGTGAAAAGTACTGAACTCTAATCTGTTCTGTAACTATCCTGTTCACTTTACAATAGAGACCAATGAACCGGAACAGAGCCGGATGGATGCATTTGAACGTGTTGTGTTTTATGTGTGTGTGTGTGTTAGTGTTTGTGTGTAATAGTGCATCTGGGTTGTATCCCCTTCCAGCAGCCCACACTAATCCAATGTGACAGGACTCTGTTGGTGAATTAACCTTGACATTATATCTTGTTATGCCTATGAGAGCAACACTGTGTCTGTGCCCTTTCAGCCCCGCGGCTCGTCTAAACACACAATATGGTGCAGGGGGCTTTTTCCAACTATGTGTGACAAGGATTTGTCGTAAAGTTATCGAGAGCTAATGACAGTGAGTTTCTCTTTTTTACACCGAATGGGATTGAGCTTCAAAACGTCACGTGACACATACAGGAATCAGCTTTGCCTGTGTCTGCCTCCTTAATGTTTCTATCTCTTGTGTTTGTGTGTTGGCTGAAGCTTCCTGCTCCCATTTATCTGCCATTCCACATGTGCGGCAAATCCAATCAACACAACAAGATCCTGCGGCATTACCACGGCTCATCCATCAGCAACCGGCCCCATCTCCAGCAGCCCCACTGCAGCTCGGGCCGAGCACCAATACACTGCTTGTTTGCCTCCATCTCCACAGTTATCACGTACGTGTGGTATTTTCTTTTCTCTATATTCGATAAAATGCAGCTCCATTAAAGCAACGCATTTGCAGGAAGCCTTCGAGTTGGAAGTGGTGAGACATTAACGGTGCAGGAAATGGATTCACAACAATGGATGTGGATAAATGCCCGAGATAGAGAAGCAGTGATTTTCCTTTCTGAGGAGAAGTGAAGCAGTTAAACCCAAATCAGATGTTTCTTAACCGGCTGTTTGCATTTTGATGGAAAAGAAAACCAACAACCAGGTGGTCTTACTCCCAGATTGTTCTGCTTTTTAGAAACCTAACCATATTACCTTGTGCAAAGACATATTAAAGACGTCTTTTCCAGCTTTTTAAAAATGTTAAAGAGTGCATTTGGTTGCTTAATGCGTAAAAACATCTGATTTAAAAAAGAAGAGAAAAACAAGAGAGCCTTATTTATTCCTCTGAAATGTCACTGGCTTGTGTTATTTTGAGTAACGGCTGTCGGAGCCAGAAGTCATGGATCAAACAGCCTCAGTGCTCAGAGGTTAATTGTTATTGGGAAGCAAAGCCTCTGGTGTTTAGAAAACTTACTTAGAAATTCAATACACTGGTTTCCTCGAAGGCAAAGGAGAAGCAACAGTGTGGTTTAGTGCGATTACACCGCGTGTGTCTGTGTGTGTGTCTTTGTGTACGTGTCTGTGTGTGTGTGTGTGTGTGTGCTTATATTTCTGTGATATATTTAATTATTCACAAATTGGCTTCATTTGGTGTCGACGTAGAAAACTCCAAGTCTCCCTCCTTTTAAACAAATCCCTTTATTATTATGGTGTAGTATGGAACCACTTTATTCAGGGGGGGTCCAGAACGTCTGCGTTTAGCCACACAAAATATAATCTGTGGTGCCGTGCATGTTACGGTTGAGTTTTGGTTTAACTTGACCATGCCATGATAATAAAGGTTTTTTACTTGTTTAGAAAGAGGACGATCTGGAGTCTTCTTTGATTTTCTTTAGTATTTTTATCTGGGCAGTGAAGAGGATTTCAGATTTATTATTTGAGGATTTGCTTCTTCTTGAGTTTCGATCAAAACAAGCAATTTGAAGACGTGACCTCGAGCTCTGGGAACTTCTGATGGATATTTTCCTCTTTACACTTTTCTGACTTTTCATAAACCGACTCAAAGAGAAATACTCAACGGAATAATTACGTTTGGCTTCAGCCCGACAGAGATTTAAATAAGATCTCGAGGTCGTGACCTGTTCAAAATAAACCTCTCTGAACAAATTTCCCTTGACACGTGTTTAGAATATCTAAAGTATGAAAGGGACACATTCGATCTGGTTCTTCTCACGCTGAAGGGATTCACCCACACATGTGGCAGAGGCGATAAACCCGGCTCCGAGATGAATCCTGCAGATCTTAACACACAGAAACTCAGAAACAGGTTTGGCCGACGTGACGGCTCCATGCTGACAGCCTCAAACATCAAACTGGGTTATGAAGCCTGAAAGAAAAACCTCCTAACAGCGTCAGAGTCTGTGACTGTGCAACTTCTCCTCTATTCCCTTATTTCCTATTACCTGCTACCTGACTTTGTCCAGACGGTATCGATATTCCACAGAGTAAACAAGGCGACGAGCATTCATCATCAGCTTAGCAGCAGAGGGGAGTAGACACACTGCTTCTGATTGAAGGGGCCCAGGTTGAGAAAACAGTAATTCAGGGACTCTGAATAATGGACAGGCTTTTTTTTTTTTTTATCTCACAGAACTTTCCTGCCCGTGGAACACAAGAAGAAGAGCAATCTAGTTCTCCAGATTACGATGTCATGACTTTGGGAGCGATAATGAATCGTCTGCTCTGGCCCTGAAGATTGTGTTGTCAGGCTTTGGGCGGGAAGCGGCGGGAATAGCGATACGTCTCAATGACAGACATTCAATGTGAAGCTGGGGGGGGGGGGGGCGTCAAACTCAGAGGCGCCGTACCATCACAACAGTGAAAAGAGGAGATCCTGTTTGTTTATCCAAGGCACGACTTCAGGATGGAGATGCATTGCTGTTTTTCATCGAGTCCACATGGACATGAGGTGCACGAGGTACCGCCGCAAGCTGTATGAATAAGAAATAGGGCTTTTATTTTGGTAAATATGTTGCCTGGTGGAGATAAATCTTCCCCTGTGGAAGACAGAGTTTCTCTTCTTACTTCCTCCCTGTGATATTAGATCTCTGGGAAGCGGGAATATGACGAGTGCTGTCATTCGCTAAGGAAATAGGACGTCTCTCTTCCACAGGAGCCATTTCCTGTTGCAAGAATTACTTCCACATGAGCCTGTGGATATTTCTATATTTAGATTTCAGCTGAATGCAAAAAAAAACTCTTTGGATCTGCAGGCAGTGCTTTATCCTGCACGACACAGCCGCAGCCATAGAATGAAATTCTCATGTGGATGTGGAAGGATTCGGTGGTAAAAAGGCAGAACATGTTGCATTAACCAGAACAGAGGAGACAAATCTGACTAAAAGCATAAGTGAGATGGAAAAACAGGAAACACTAAAAGCTGCCGCGCAAATTATATTCTGCCGAAAGCACTCGAATTATTGTCGCCAGATGTTTGTTTTCCTCGTCGAGTGTTTTCATTACTTCTCTCACAAGATGATTTATTGAGAAATTTCCATCTCAGTCATTAAATACTTGAATTTGTTTTTTTATACTGCTTTGACTCAGAAGCCACAAAAACAAAAAAGCTGGGATCAGTCATTAGTCTCCTCGGTTTTACAGGAAGTCTTTGTCAAAAGCTCACGACTGACACACGCAGGTTTTCTTGGTGCGTCACAGAGAAAAGTTCACTGACAAGCAGAGTTGAATCATTTGTTTCAGTCACGGCTCCACCAGGAACACGATGAATCCACTGAATAGCCTCTGACGGATTCATCAGACGGAGAATAAGTGTCGATGTTTCCTTATTTTCTTGTAAAAAATTAAATCTACCAAAATTGAAACATCTTGTGATGGATTAAAAGTTTTCTGGGCTTGAAACCAACCAAAACAACTTTATTAATTGTTCTGCCGGTGACGTCCAGCAGGTGTTTGTCTGACTCTAAGCAGGATTACTTGAAACTACTGGAGAACCCATTAAATTTTGGTGCAGGTCCAGGCGGATGGAGAAATGCTTCTTCCCCCTCTTTGCTTAACATGGCGAGATATGTGCTCGCCTGGAGCTCTTCTAATTAAGTTTTGGGATTTATGAAATGCTCGGTCATCAAAATGTTGGCAAAGCAACGGTGAAAAATGTCTGTCACATTTCCCAGAACCTCAAATCTTAGTTTTGTCCAACACACAGTCTTAAACTCAAAGATGGACACAGAACTAGTACAGACGTTGTTGTCTCACTGGCTGAGGAGAAGGTAAAACACACTTACAGGGGATTTTGTTCAGCTCGTTCATGAACTTGTCCTTCAGCTTGGAGAAGGCCTCGTCCTTCTCGCCGGGGCCGGCCATGTCCGTGGTGTTGGAGCCGGCCGTGGAGGAGGAGGCGGTGGTGGCCATGGGCGCCGCCGCCGCCAGCGCTTCCCTTCGACTCTCATTCATGGTGAAGATGCTGGGCGGCCAGGCAGATGCTGCACGAGAGGAGAAAAGAGGAAGAGGAGACTGTTGTTTTTTTTTAACTTCCTGTCACAGATGCATGTCAGCGGCGCCTCATCATATGACCGAGTTGATGCCGAGCTCGGAGCAGCTGCCGGCTCAGCCTGAGTAAACATCAGCTGGGGTCCACAATGAATTGGCCAGTGCACCGAATTCAGAACAAAGCTACTCACTCATGCTTAAGCTCCAGATTAACATCACAGAGCCCGGCTAAAAAATATTATTCATCACTCCGGTACAACACGGGCAGTAAATCTCTGTGACCGGTTTAATTGAATCTGTGCTCACACAAGTCGACGCAAAGAACAGTAAATAAGAGCAGATTACAAGAGGACTCTTATCACGCGGAGCTCCTTACACACAGCAGGTGTGCGGACTTTACCATCTCTTGTGTTAACATGGTGTGTACGTGTGTACTTGTGTGTACGCACTCACATGATCTCACATGAGAAGTGTAATGTTCTGTACATCGCAGCAGCCTCAGTCGCTGTGGGAGGTCGGTTCCACATGAAGCTCCCACTTTATTTCAATGCTGCCTCGGGAGAACAATATATTACTATGACACTAAAGACCTCATGGATTTATGGGATTATAAGCACCAAGATATAAACTCCATGCACGTGGCATCAACATGCTCTGAATCACAATTTCAACAAACTAACTATTGATTTAACGCCAGATAAATCAACTCTGAATTAAAAACACTCATCTCAGTTTTACTACAACTTATCGACAAACGTTGCTGAATATAAATAAAAATAATATGATTTCTATGTTCTATAATTTATTTTAAAAGCAGTAACCGCATTGTGTTTTCATTTATCATACAGAACTGACAGTTTATGTACACGTCCTACCATCTTGACATGATGGGGGGGGGGGGCAGTGCTGTGACAATCCTGGCGCAGAGAGGAACTCTTTATTGTCCACTCTCCCTGTGCAGGTTGTAATTTGCTTCAGTCACCATAGGGATACAAGAGGATAATGGCACACTGTGGTTGTAGAGCTTTTTTTTCCACCCATGCACAATGAAGGTAGTTGGCCTAATTCTCCTCTATTGTACGAACCAACTCATATTTTCCCATTGATTGTGTTGTTTCATGAAGGGGCCGGGTGCCGGGGCTGATAGAAACACTGTTAAAGGTTCGTATGTAATTGAAAAAAAATCTAAACCTAACCCTGAGAATGGCCTCCGATAATATTCTTCACTGAACCTCAAAGGGATGAGAAGAAAATGGGGATGGTGGCAATTGGTTTGAATATAATCTTTAAAAAACACAAAAGCCAGGAGCTTCGGAAGAGATGAGTTCCGATTCACGTTTCCTCGAATGCATCGAATTCAAGTTTGCAAGTGCAGTGAGGCGGCGCAGGAAGAAAAGAACCTGCTTCACCAACGCATGATGGAAGGAATCCGATCGACTGCTTCTCTCCGGCAGTTAGCGAGGAGTAACTGCTGGGGAGCGGCGTCTTCGGGGGGGCAAAGGGAACATGATTTTTTCCATTCTCCGTGCTCTTTGAGATTTCCCCAGCTGATGGGGTAATTCAATCTTCCAGCCACAACACTGTTTGTCTGAAATAACTCACCACTGCTGCCGCTGAGACTCACACCACAACCTGGGATTTATAAACACAAACACAAACTGACCCTTCTAAAGAGGCTGGTTTCCATTTCGTTTATATCTATCTGGTTTATCTAAAGTTTAGTCAGGATTTGAGGTTTAGATTAAATCTGCGTTACAAGAGGAAACAATCTAAAATGCTCTGATGCTACATTCAAATCATACTGAATAATATAGGAAATGCAATAAGTGATTAATTGACCTGGACCCACTGCTTTATTTTCTATGTATGGATACAAATATCATCAAAGAGGAGGCAGGAAATATCACTTTTTAATCTGACAGCACATGGGAGCAGCTTCTGATTCAGCACCACGGACAGCGACCGTTTCGAACACTATGTATAAAGAACGATATATAAAGTCATATTTTCACTCAGGGGTGAAATAAATCCCCACTCCAAAAAGGGATGGATGTTTCCACACCTGAAACATCTTAATACTGTGTCGTACAGACTTCACACTACACGTCAGGATATGATGTACAACACAAATCGCACAGTACAGACCAGAGGAGTACAGAGCATCAAAGAACCAGAGGCTGTCACATTATTATAAGTCATATACAAACAGCGCCTGGAGAGGCAGGCAGGGAGACTCAGATAGAAAAACTAATCCCCCAAACACATTGAGTGCATCCTCAGTCAGGAGCAGCAACACAACAACATGAGCTGTAGTGATTCTACTGAACATCCACACAACTTGGAAGCATTCATAGTTTTCTCTCCTGGTTTCTATGAGGGAAGCTCTTATGAAAGAAACTGGTTCAATTACTGCAGGTTCCCAATTATAAGAAAAAACAAGGTTTTGTAAACAGAAGATCACACAGACTGAGGAGGAGAAAGCTTTAATTAGAAAGAAGACGATGACCTTTCCTTCCAGCGGTGTAGAGCAGTGTTGTAAAAACAAATTTGATGATCTGCGTTGAATCTAAAATGAGCATTTGCAATTTCATGTTTAATCTTATTTTCTATTTCATTATCGTCGAGGAGGATGTTTTAAAACCAGATCCCACATTTCACTAACAACGTTTTCGACGTCAGCTACAGGTGCATGTTGAGGTAGTGCAGGTGTGTCAGTGCTGTCCTATCGGGTTTGTATGTGGATGTCAGTTGTGCAGGCAAACAGCTGATTGGTTGTAAGAAACCAGGTCCCCCCCCCCCCCCCCCCCCCCCCCGGTCCAGTGCAGAGGTAGTGTCAGTGTGTGTGTGTGAGACAACAAGGTGCTTTAAAAGCTTCTCTTTAGTGTCGTGAGATTTGAAAGGCTCTTCCACCGAACTCAGCTGGTAGTGCTGAGCCAAGAGCTGAGCCACTCGTACAGGTTGGTCAGGCTGCTTCTTGAATGAAGGGTGAGATGAAGGGTGGGTGGGTGGGTGGGGGGGGGGAGCTGGAGTGCCCAGAGGAAAACCAACCAAACACAAGGGGGAGAACACGGGACCTTTTTGAACCCAAAAAAACATCTAGCTGCGACGCCCTCGGCCAATCAACCTTCTTCTCTTCCTGAGGTTTGACCCTGAATATCGACCAGAAAGTGGTTTTTGCAGAACAGATATAAAAAGGTCAGCACGTCTACAAATGTTCTCTTTCCTTCTCCCGGCCACTTTGATCTTTGACCAAATTCTGGATACTCGTGCCAAATTGACAGAATTTGTCTGGAGGCGTTCCTGAGATAAAAAAGCAACAAACGTTCAAACTAGCGTTCAGACGGACGACCTGAAGGCCAAGAGGCCGTGTCACCGGATAGAACTGAGGCAAAAGAGACAAATACAGCTGCTGCCAGGAGACAGAAACTATCTTTTGACTGTAAAGATAGAGTATCTGTGTTTGAGCAGCCTCTGATGCTGCAGATCATTTCCTCTGTTTTACGACCTGAGCGTGAGTGATGCTGCTGCTGACAGTAGCTAGGTAACAATGCCGGGTGATAATAATGCTTCATTGTCTGCACCTTGAAAACTGCACTGTATTAATAACTGTTCTGTTGTGTTGTTGTACATGTGATGCACTAGTTGTATCATTGAGTCCAGGGAGGGTCAATGCAAACTTGCTATATTCACTAAAACAGTTTTTATTGATGAGCTAAACCCAGTTTTTAAAGTCTTGTGTTGACGTTGACCTCAAATAGAAGAAGCTGTGACTGTGTCTTGACTGAGTTTATATCTCTGCCCTCTTCAGCTGTGGATTTAACACTTGACCTAGAACATCTGTAACAACATCTTAGTCTGACACAAACACATCATGTGGCTGTAGACTAGAGAATTCTTCTGTAGAGAGAAATCCAACTGCACCTTGGGTTGAGAAACTAAACCGACAATCAAAGCAAGAAAAGTCAGTGAGTCATTGAGTAATTCAACTTTGGGTAAAACGTGTCCGTGAACCTTCTGCCGCTCTGAACAAAGCAGCCATCGTCCACCTTGGCCCTCTCCCCCCCCCCCCCCCCCTCGATTGCAAAGGACGCCCACGCACGTCCATGTTCGCTCAGCCTCCCGTCGGTTTCCCTTTGAGACGCTGCGAGGTCAGTGCGGAGGCTGAGCCATTGAGAGGCACGCTTGGCAGTGACAGAGATACTTCAACACAGCCGAGGACTTGGAGCACAATGATGCTCTGCAGAGTGCATGTGGGAGGCTTCTTCTATAGAAGAAGAATTGATCGTGCCTTTCGCTCAATATTTCAGAGTGACCTTATGTCGGTTGCGAGGGACAGAAATGCACACGTGATGCTTCACCACGGGCGAGTAAACATATAGGAGGGTGATTTAGAGAAGGCTGTAATTACACCGATAGCGGAAACAGATTTTTATGTAAATGAAACTATTCCAGTGAATCAGAGGCCTTTCAAAGATGTGGAATGAGACGTGCTTCCGGATTAAACGATTTTCCAGGCTTTGATATCAAACGGTTTCCCCGTCAGTTTGTGTAAAGGCGCTTGCTTCTCAAACTCTGCGTAAAATGTCAAATGAAAGAAGAGCAAATACGAGCAGAGTGTGTGGAACCCCCCCCCCCCCCCCCCCCCTGTGGAGTCTGTTGTGCCTCTCGCATCAGGCCTCACGTCACTTGCAAAAAAAAATAATAATTGAGCTCCTCTTTGCACCTTAATGACAACTCGCCCGTTCAGGCTTGAGTTGAAGACTTCCATATCGTCTCCCTTGTCTTTGCCACGCTTCACTTAAAGTCCCCGTCTCCACTCGGATGTGGAGCGCTCCTATTTATGTTTATGGAAAAACCTGAAAGCCGTGTTGACCTTTTTTTCCCATTACGGCGGCTGTCATCGCCGTGTAATCACACTGTGTATCCACTGAGACGCAAAGTTAATATCTGTCCTGTCACCGCTTTCCACACACTTAAATAATGTTGTGTTTGGACAAAATGGCTTTTCTCTTTACAGTCGACGCTGCAGCTCGTTCATTCCACTCCACTGATCCAGCATCTTGTAACCTCTGGGTGATACAAGCAACTAAAGAGATAAATGCAAATCTGGTGGAAAAAACTATTGACTATTAAAAACTACCAACTTTCCCAGTGTCATTCCCACCTCCACCCTTTTTTTCCCCAAGTTGTTCTTTTCTCGCTCCAGCCATCTCTTCGGAGGTGTGCCGCTCAGGTGTAAAACCCCAACCCAATTACAGGGCTGCCAGATGGCCCGGCAGGTCCCCAACCACCGTGGTGATACTGGCACACAGCTCCCTCATATCACCTCTATCTTCCTCTAGCTGGGTCAGCTCCCTTGCTCTCTCTACCTCCCTCTGTCCTTCCGGCCATCTCCTCCATCACCCTTTCATGTTTGGTTTTATTCCGGGGGTTATTTCCACGAGTGGAATCTTGCTTCTCCAAAGCATCACCGTTTCTAAAGACTGAATAAAAACAGATATTGGAGGCTAAAGCTTAGAGAAAGAAGAAGTCCTTTCCCCCTTCACATTTGGACAGCGTGTCGGTATCGTGCGGTTTGCTCTGCTCCCCACCGGCTCCAGTTTTGGCGACCTCCCCCTCTCGCTGTGCGCCTGGTGTCATGTCTCCCGCCGTTTGAGGAAGTGGCGAAGCTGCCAAAAATCTGCCCAGCCCGGGAGGAGTACTGTCCATTTTGTCAACTAATTCAATACAACCCACAGACCATAGCAGAGCGCAGAGAGGAGAGCAAGACGCCCCAGACAGCCTTCTGCCAGAATCACCGCCCTCTCCTCGTTTCATTGGGTTTCACGACTTAATCATCCGGAAGATTATCAATCAAACCCATTTTTTATCATCTGCTTCTTATTATTTTCTAGCCTCAAGCTTTTTAATATTAAGATCACATAAAAACATGGGTTATAAAAAAACATTTCCTGTAATTACAGATAAAGAGCACATTCCCACAACAAGGCCCAGCAGCCGCCTTTAAATCCAATCAAGCTGCACCAAACAACACAAACACATTAATTTCATTTCCCTGCATATGTTTTTATATGTTTCATCAAGATCCCTGAATTATTTACAGAGAAACATCTTGCATCTGCTCTGTTTGTTCGGATCTGGGCGAAAATGATAGACTTCTGACCCGTCCATCCATTACCTAAACAGGATGATGGAGCTGGAGTAAAAACCAGCAGATACTGGGAGAGAGGCAGGTTAGACCCTGGATAGTACAGCACTGATATACGTCATATTTAATTGTCTAAGACTACAAAAGTGGAGTCTCTATTTAAATGTCTTTCAAATTGCTGTAATTTAGAGACGGGGAGAAATTCAAAGATTACTCTTGAGCTTTTGCCATTTGAGACGGGAGGAATAAATGTTTTGTCAAAGTCAATCAAATGCAGCAGGAGAAACAGAACCGCTGCAACAGAGCTGGGATCAATGGTTTCGGATCAATGAGGAACTTCCTCTTTGATTAAACAAGCAAACCAAACGCAGACTCTGATCCCGAGTCCTCAACAAACACACGACACCCAGATTCAGTGGCTCTGAGTCCCTTCATATCAATTAAATGTTAATAAAGGGAGATTATGTAACTGTCTCTATCATGTGTAACTGATAAGTTGATTATAGGTTTGAATTATAGAACACAGGGACTCTCAGTGTTTAAATCCTCAAGAAGAGAGTTAGTGTTTGCTCCACAGATCTGGAAAAAGTAATAATCAAAACGAGTGTCCTTGGTTTGATTATTGTTTGTTCCAGAGGGAGCTCGCTAACACTCTAATTACATTAAAGTATGCAGAGGAGAAGCCTCCAAACAAATGAAAGCTTGCATAATAGAGAGCCGCATCCAACAATGGAGTCCATTAAATCAAACTGGGGACATATTCAGAAGTTTTAACCAGTTCCATGGTTTATAGAGCATTTCATTATCTGACTATAATTAGATTTTTTTTATTGAATGAATTATCAGTAGGACATGTAGCAGAAGGTCTGGCCTGTGCTGCTGTTGGGCCTTAAATGGGTTTGCGCTCTACTGGGTGCCATTCTACTTTAATAAATATTGAAATTGGAATATTCATCATTTTCATTTTCATTTTCGCTCCCTTTAGAAAACAAACAATACAAGATAAACTGTTTTTTTTCCAACCTGCTCTGAGGACTTTAACCGAAGCTTAAGCAAAGAGCTGTCTTGCTTTGTGCATTTAAATGAAGCTAATGAGTCGGAAGGGTCATTCTAGTAGAAAAAAAATAACAACTCATGCGTGAAGCCTCAACCTGAACTCCAGCTCTGACCGTGTTCCCTCTTTCTCTCTCTCTGCTTCCAGTCTTCAGCCAAACAGCAGCAAACCCAGAGGAACTCAGCGGCAGGAACACGAGTCAGATATCAAAAAACGAATTCAGCCCAATAAACCGACACCAGCTCCGACAGCTCCTCTGCAGAACACTGTTGCACCGACGTGTGCCGGCACCGAGCCCTCACCGCGCGGCTAAACTTCGGCAAAGTGGACGAGTTAGTGAAGTGGCACGTTAATTACAGGCTGTCAGTCAAGTGTCCGCCGCCATCTGCCACGCACTCATTTGCTAGAGGACAGTATTTCCAGACTGCCGGTCACACACATCCACACACACACACACACACACACGAGGGGGAGGACGTATATATTAAGTCACGTAAAAAGGATTGTGAAGCCGGCCTGCAGTGAGCGGAGATCAGAGGAGGCACCGGTAGGCCCCCGTGGCCACTTCTCCTTGTCCAGTGCAGCCTCTTTACTCACCTGAAGCCAATCTCAGGGGGTAATGGAAGTGGGAAAAAGTTATTAACCCCGCTTTGCAGCAAGGGCAGGACAGCTCCATTAAGCCAGTGCACAAAGATTCCCCCATTTTCAATTACTGCTCGCACGCACTGAGCAAAGTTAGAAAAAAGCAGCCCTGTTGTCTGGCAGAGAGATGGACCCGGGGACCCCAGACCCCCGGCAGCTCTGACACACACCCCCAGGACTGTCTGTGAATATCTTGATTCTATTCTTATGACAAACACTGCAAGGAGGCTGAAAAATGGGGGCTGCCAGGCAGGAGCTAAATGAGGGGGTGGGAGGGAGGGAGCAGAATAAAGTGTTGTGGAACCCAGTGTGGTCTAAAGAGGCTGATTGGCAGCTGGGAGAGAGGGTTTCAAAAGAACCCAAGATACACACGTCCTGTCCAGAAAAGCTCTCAGTCCAACAGCTCTGCCTCAATCATATGATTCAGCTTAAAAACAACAATAACCCTAATATCATACAAAAAATGATGTACAATACATTTTACAAAATCCCCCAAAATATCTAGATAGTAGTTATCACCCATTCGAATGGATACCTGATCCAAGTCCAATGTGACCCACTGGGATCTTACTGGGAATATAATTTCCCTAATATTCTTTTTCTGAAGTTTGGTGGAAAGAAAAGGTACGGGCCAAGAAAGAATCTATAAAGTTTCGGGGAGGATCCGGATACTTTATCACCTGATAATAAATTATGAATCTTGAAGAAAATATTCAGGCACATTTAGAGAACTAATATGTATGAAATTTGGAGCAGCTTAATTGAATTAGAGGCAACTTTTGGGCCTAGGCCGAGGTTTGAGTTCTACTGAGTGATATGTTGCATGACTCCACAGGAATCAAACCTTACACACACAAAGGGTCTCAGTATTTAAAGAGGATCAATCCATGCTGGACAAACAAGGGTGAGGAAACCAAGCCAGCAGCTTTGAAGAGGATTTCTCAAACTGGTTATTACTGGAGCATTTATTAAGTTTGGCCATCAAAGGTCCATTACTCACAAATTACTCACACATGAACAGCTGGGGGATCTGTACCGGTCCGATGTTGCTCTGCCTCCGCTTCTATTAGACAAACAAAAGATCTCCAGCACCAGCGCTGGCTAGATGACCTTCTCTGCCTCCTCTCACGTTGGACAGAAACAGTTTGAAGGAGCTGGAGAGAAAGAACCCACCTCCCACATTTAGCAACCTTTAGCCCGTGGTTGCGTGCCTGGTTGGATGCGAGGCTGCAGGGGACAGCGGGGAGGTGGTTGAGGGCCGGGGAGTCGTGTCTGTTGGAATCAGTCTGATGTAGGCGGCGAGGCCAGGGGCCAGGGGCCGTGGTGAGACTACTGGTAGGTGAGTCATACAGATAAATGAGGGGGGGGGGGGCTGTTTGCTCAACCGCCGCCTGCCTCCGGGTTCACCTGACAGGGACAATCTCCCCAACGACCACTGGCTGCCTGACAGGGCTCCGAGACAGGAGGAGGAGAGAGTGACAGGGTTTTAATGGTCAAGGAGCCGGACTGACCCTTGGACAAAGGTCAATCGATTCAGTCCAGGAGGTTAACTGGGTTCACTCTGTTGAAGGAAACAGGGACTGTGCTGATCCTGGTCCAAGGGTCCTTGATCTGCCTGTTCTAATTGTGGTCTGTTGCGTTGGAGTCAGAGATGATGTTATTTCGTGGCCTTCAAGGCTGAGTCATAGATTCTCAGAGGATTGGCCGACACTTTTAGAGCCGTAGTTTCTGTGTAGAAATAATATCTCCAGACTGAAAACAAATATTTGTATGGACCATCTGGTGTTAAGAGATATGTAGGTCATCGTCATACATGTCCAGTGGACATTAAACTGTGCTCACAGAATAACCAACAAGCTGAAAAGTCCTCTTTATAGCTTTAGGAGCTTTTAACTTTTACGGAAATAGAGAACATAGCAAGGTTTGAGAGCAATTAGCGAATTTATAACATGTACTGTTCCCAAAGGCCCAAAATTAACATTTGCGCTTATAAATATTTCTCTCTCTACAAAAACATTACTGGACCTCGATTCAAACACCCTGCAGGTTTGTTTAGAAAAATGAGCAACGGCCAAAACAAACCAATTTGATTCTAATTGTAAAATAAGGCACGTTCATGCTTGTTCTCGTTTTATTCTGAAGACACATTCTCCTCTTTTTCAACACTTTACATCTGTGGTATACACACATATATGTTTCATCTCAGAGAGAGAAACTGTATGAAACTCATGTCCTGTAGCTTTGATTTCTCTTTTTTGATTCCACCATCTAGCTTCTCTTTCTCTTCTCCCCGCCCACTCCTTCATTCCTCCCTCTATAGCACCGGCCTCTCGCCGGGCTCGGCCACAGATAACAGAACACACATGGATTATCAAGGCAAATAATCAGCGATATTGCATGCTGGGACTTTGCAAAGAGGCGGCTCCTCGTTCCAGAATACCAAGAGATGGTTACAGTAGATGTTTGGATATCTGAGAGAGCTCGATTTCTATTAACTCTAGAATTGGAAAAAGAAGCTTGTGTCTTGTTTGTTGTTGCTCTGGTTGCAGATGACAACGCAGATGGAGCCACTGCACTTCCTCATAGGTCTTCTCTTGTTAATCATTCTCTATCACTCCCATGTCAAAAAGACACGTCCCCGAAGCTGCTCATGTCCTTCTGGAACAGACGGCGCTTCAAGTGCTCTTTCCAGACACTTGGCAGCTGACCTTTTCATTCTGTTGAGAGTGCGGGGTGTGTGAGCTTTACTGATGATGTGGCCTCGCATCGGCTCAGACAAGGAACAGTTTAAGCTACTGACGCAGAGATGAACATCCACTGTGTCACCTGATTTGTGATTCAAAAGAGAATTGTGTTGCCTCCACCGACGACTCGTGTGAAGTCATCGAGACGTTTGACCACTGGAGAGATTTTGTTATCTTTGTTCTAAATTTTATTCTCTACAGGCAGACATGAGATATCCTGTGAGGCCACGTTGACCTTTGACCCAAATCTATTCAGCTCATCTGAGCGTCTAAGAGAACATTTGTGTTCTGTGCGGTAACACAACCTTGAACTTTTGATCTTCAAACATCTTTGAGTCCTTCAGCAGACATTAGCATCGGAGTTAAGGAGATTCCCTCGAGGCGTCCTTGCCGATATCGTGTTCACGAGATCGGGGTCGTGCGGACGAATGGATAAACAGACAACCTGAGAACCTAATGCCTCTGGCCACTTGCTATCACTTGTTCAGAGGCATAAGAACTAGATGCACGCTGCCTTATCTGATTCACTACTTGACAATGACGGCTGACTTTCTGCTTCTCCGGGAGTTTTTGCTGAGGGTGTTGAATTAATTCAGGTGAGGTGTATTTTAGGTCCGAGTGAGTCAGAGCAAATCTCTTTCTAAGACACACACACAGACAGACACACACACAGCCGACAGGTTTGCGAGCCCTATAAAGGTGTCATAATGTGAGAGTGTGATAAGAAGGTGACAAACTTCGGAAATCACAGTTCAAGTGTCAGCTGTTTGAAGTGGACATGAATAGAACGTGGCAGCACGACGAAGGAGATCCAGATGATTAGCATGATTAGGACACGACACTTCAAATGTTAAAGCACTGACTTGACTCTTCCTTTTTAATTCCTGTTTCGTTTGATGGTTTTTTTTGTTCCTTTTGTCCTTGTCTGTCCATTAGAGAGCTCCAGCCCCCCCCCCCCCCTCCCCCCCACTGGGCCTCCTTTCATACGCCCACAGCCGCTCATAACATTTCCACCCACACGCTTTGTTGGAAAAAAAACGCTCGCCAATGTCCAACAATCGTCTCAAAAGTATAATTTGGCTTTTTTTATTTGTTTTTTATTCCAAGAGCACAAAGTAAACAATGACATCCAAAGAAGCAGAGGGATATCAGACACGGGGAATTGAACCTTCTCAAGAAGACGTGAAGTAAACGCAGCTATCGTTTTCCATGGTGTTTGTTATTGAAGTAGAAAGAGCTGTCAGATCGGATCCCAGTGGCACTATCATTTAACACAACAGCCTCCCTAAATCATACTCCGCGGTGCCAGGGTGGCTCGGAGAGTGAGGCTGAACTCATTGAGCGCGGTGGCAGCTTGACAGATAACATTGTGAGGGTGACACTGAAATAAACAGGCATTGTGACCAACAATCTTTTCGGCTTATCGTTTGCCATCAGGCGCCGGTGACACCGCATTAGCATGAGTTTTGATTTCCTCATTTGGGAGAAGCTCTCTCATTTGCAAGCTTCACCGTTATCGCCGCGACCCCAGGTTGTGAAAACGCTCCGGTGCTGCCGAGAGACCGAGCTGGAGGAAAGAGAAAAGAGGGAAGAGACAGATGTGTCTGGAATACATATATTTCTTTCTGATGCTGGGATCTATCTCATCTTCATAGCTCAGATGAGGCTCTACCACAGGTGTTATTGGATTTTTTAGCAACAGAAATCTACATAGGGCGATTCACTTGACAGGCGAACTGGATGCCATCAAAGATATTTCGGTTCCTGTGAGCATCAAGTCTGTAGATTAGGATCAGAGGCAGCCACATCAAGACAGGCCATGCAATTGGGTTGAAATTGCTCTTGAATAAAACAGTCTGCAGCCGTAACAGTGTGATACAGAGACGGAGCCTTGAGATGGAGGTTTGAAGGCACACGGGGGGGGAAACGGTACAACATGCTTGCGGCCTCTTTGCTTATAGACATGTCCCCTGCTCTCGAACCCGGTATTTGTTTCTGCTTCCTCTAAGGAGACAGGAGACGACTTTGAATGATGCTCTCCTAGATGGAACCGATGATTATCTACAGAACAGGAGCAGGAGCAGATTTAAACCTGTGTCTGCTGCAAAGACGTTTGACCCAGGAGTGAATGACGATTGTTTCCATTCCCATTGCAGACTAAATCCAGATGTTACTGGGTGTCTCTACAGGTGGAAAAAGGGGCTTAAGGGACTTTAAGTGTAGCTTTTAATCAATTATTAGATGTATTGCCTGATCCTTTGCAACACTTGCATGCAAAAGGCTTTACTGGAAGCTTTCAAGTGCATTTCCTCTCATCATTATCCCGGCTGAACACTGGAACCTCTTCATCCCACCAACTTCCTGGTCTCGAGTCAGAATCACAATGCTCCCATTCCAATAGTTCTTCAATTAATTCAGATAAATCACAGAGTCTAATATGAATGGTTTCTTTTTGGCTTCCAGGTTTTAGTTTCTCCCTCTTGAACAAAGTCGAGAGTTTCTGGCTCCATCGGCTCAGTTACACAACACTTGAGATTATTTCAGCTTTCAGAAAGTGAACTCAGATCTGCGCACTTCACTGAGAATCGCATCTGACACACCACCCTGTCACAGCAGATCAGATCCGGACCCAGACCCCCCTGCATGCACATCCAGCTTCACATCACATCCTAATTCCAAGTGGGCTTCATATAAACCTCTCTGTCATGGCTCCTCATGAGTCACTGAGCCTCCTGACTTCTCCCATCCTCCCACATTCAGAGGAGCTGCTCCTCCATCGCCCTCCTCTTTTCCTTTTCAACCTGATCAACGAGTGTGAATATTCCTAATGGACTCAAATGAGACGTTTGCTCATTCACATGCGACACAAAAGCATTTCGCAGACGACTCTGACTCGAGCTACGAGATGAGGAACAGATGCTGCAAACACTCGAGCCTTTTGTCCACGTCTTTATTTCCAGCACCATCATTAGAGCTGTAGAGTGTAACTGGATTTTAACAAAGGAGGCAATGAGTATAAGATTTTTTTATGCCACCTGCAAAAAGAACGAGGTTTTATACGGTGAATGTTCATCTGCAGGTGTAGAAGTTATTGAAGTAATATCCCTTTATGTGGATTCTCTTCTCGACTTATGCTGCTTCCAGATATGTATTGAACTATCGGCATTTTCCTGGATTGTTTAGGGACAATCTCCTGCTGTTGTTCTTCAGAGCAAGTCCCCAGATGACGATGTTTACAACAACGTATTTCCTGTTGATCCGAGTCTGATTAAACAGTTTGCTGACTGGGCGGTTTGGCTGGAGAGCAGGGAAACGCTGGAGGAACTGGTTTTACTTCACATTACACGGAAGCGACACTGTACTTGTACCGAGGCTGAAGGGAGGCCCAGGAAATGGCTCGGTCACTAAAACCGGCCTCTGAGAGCAACTAGGAGCCCAATTAATTTCTTCTCATGGAGGAGTGCATGTCAGGTCTCGCCAGCAGAATTCATTTTTGACATCTGTCCCCAGAAAGAACCTGTAATGACGCGTTTCATGTCCCCTCCTCTCCTCTGAAAGCCGAGCGGCTCAGCTGGAAAAACATCCACAACATCCCAAAGAAAAACTCTCTTGAGTCTGTGAATCCACACGTGTCAGTGCTTGTTTATTTCCCAGCATAATGAAATTCATAATACGTCTGTTAGAAGCAAATGAAGCGTGAGAAGAAGCCGTCAACTGTCTTTAGCTGTTTACCACGCTGTCGGCTTCGTGTGGATTTTTCTAAATGTCTCACTAGAAACCGAGATAGTCGGAAATTTTCATTTGCTTTATTATTAACTAAGCGTGAGCCCCGTTTGTTAATTTAAAAGATGAATCGTGACAATGCGAGGCAGGAAGGGACTGCTGTGGTGATTCTTATCTCTGGGTCAACAGCAGGAGATTTGAGAGGTGGAGCTGGATTGGAGGGACGTTCTCCTTCTGAGACGTCTCAGCGGAGCGCCAGGTTGGCACGAGCCGAACGCCAGTCAGCCTCCACTTGGGCACCGGTGAAAGGATTGTGTCATTCGACCGCGGCCCAATCCGATCCGACAGAGAAGAGGCCGGCGGAGCGGCGTCACGCAGAGCCAAGCTCCTGAGCCCAGCGGAGGTCAAAGCACACAGAAGCAAGCTGTCCAAATCCCCACTGCTGTTCCCCATCTGACAGGACTCGAGGCTGCAGAGCTGCTGAGGAGCTGGACCTCTTCAATCCTCTCGTACACACAGAGCACGAATAACAAGAACATCTATTTTATCTCCCTCCCAACACACACGAGTTCACTGGAGCAAACAGCCTGCATTTAAATTAGTCATTTAATAAAGACAGCAGGATGTTCTTAATAACTACAGTCGATTCCATTATCCCCAGTGGAGTTTAATGTCATCTAATGTTACCTGCTTGTTTTATGACGAACACTGGGAGGAGGGAATCACTGATGAGGCAAACTTCATTCAGGGAAAAGCATTACAAAATGACTGCAACTGTTTTGAATGTCATTACCTTCGCCGAGGTTTGATGATTTCACCCACGTCTGCAGGATCACAGAAAAAAAATACTCGACGGGTTTCCAGGAAAACTTCGAGGACGTGTAAGTCAAGAAATAAATTCACTTTCTTAATGGTATAGTTTGTTATTTAGGGGACAAATAACTATGAGTGTGTGCTACTTGTTGCAGCTTAAGACTGTTGGCTCTACCGAGTGCCATTCTAGTTTATCTCATGCTAATCAGGGTCTAACCCTCAGCACGGCCGAAGTGTCCAGGGGCAAGACCCTGAAACCGGCTTTGCCACTGTATGAATGTGTGTGTGTGAATGTGTGAAAGGCAATAAGCTGTACTGTAAAGTGCTCTGAGCGTTCGACACTAGAAAAGCTCTTCATGAATACAGACCATTTACCATGTGTCTGTAGAGAGCAGCTGCTTAAGTGAAGATTAATGAACCGATCCAGTGCATCACATTACCTCCCTGTTTCTAATGCTGCTTGGTACCAACCGAGATTCACAGTGATTCTTTATATGAAGCACAGTGAAATAAACTTTGTAGCTGCACTCAAACTTTGCCACAGCGTTATGAAACCTGTGACTGATGAAACAATTACCGGAGCAGAAAGTGCTGCGGTTCTAATCGAGAAAGTGAAAACAGTAGAAGTGTCTGTGAGATGACACATCAGTGGTTATGAAGAGAGAGATTTACAAGCCACTGTATCTCTTCCTCTTCGCCCTCCAGGCTCCTCTGATTCATTACACTGGTTTTAGCTGTACTTCTCTAACGCTGTTATCAACAACACAGCTCCCACCGCCATGCTCTGAATCCCAGGCTCCACTCCTCTCTCGTCCCCCCCCCCCCGCCTCCTCTCGGCGCTCCCACTGTGCCGCTGAACGGAGAGCGGTGCTTATTACCTCGGATCCCACTGTGGTACCCGGCTCCACCAGGGGGACCCAGGATACTGTAAGTGCAGGTCGGGCCTCTCCGGCTAAGTGCCCCGGTGACCTTGGAATGAGTTGCAGCACACGGGGATGAACAATATGAGGCTGGGGGGGGGGGGGGGGGGGGAGCCGGGCATACAAACAGTCTATTACCATCTG
Organism: Pleuronectes platessa; assembly: GCF_947347685.1. Taxonomy (NCBI): domain Eukaryota; kingdom Metazoa; phylum Chordata; class Actinopteri; order Pleuronectiformes; family Pleuronectidae; genus Pleuronectes; species Pleuronectes platessa. Next base: position 16,661,219 of record NC_070647.1, on the reverse strand, counting down.
TAATGTGGGCCCTCTGCTGTGCGCCTATTCAGGAACCTCCCGGCTCTACCTTCCTCTCTCATTTCATCCTGCCGGGGAGGAGGAATCTCCGTCTCGGCGCCGCTGCAATCTGGCCCAAAAATGAAGGGACCAGAGGGCATGAATAAAAGGGTCTGGGTTGCTCCGGGCAGAGCAGTAATTGGTCCATTACCAAGCTCCATTTGAGATCGGTGTGGGAGGGAGTGGTGGGCGGAGAACTGAGGGTTTTCCCCCCTTTGTGTTTTCTTCTGTCTCTGAGAAAATATGTGAGCTGCAGGTGTACAGGTGTAAAAACAACAGCAAACAGTGTCCCTGTGGACTTTCAGCATTTGGAATAAGAAGCTCATAGAAATAGATGTGAGTTTCACTATAATCTATGAAGCTGTTTTATTTCAATGTGTCAGATACAGAATATTTCATTACATGATACATATACGTACAGATATCCAATATTAAGAGTCGGATCGGACGGGCCACGACTCTGAATAAATATAATAATGAGTAAAATGTGTGTGTGTGTGTGTGTGTGTGTAGCCGTGTGTGTGTGTAGCCGGGTGCACCCTCCTCCATCAGCCCGACCCTATGACCTTGCCTGATATCATTCCTCATAATAGCCTCCTTATTTAAGCCTCATAAAGATTCCCACATTGCGTCGTGTCGGACAATGTCCCTTTAATCAGTTTTATCCTTTAACCGCTCAACAGCTTCGGTGGGAAAATAAAAACGGAGCTCGTTCAATTTGCTCAAATTGAATATATGAATTCACGGCTGATAGTACGCTCAGCTCTGAGCGGCCGTGTTTATAGAGATGAATCACCTCCTGTATGGAGAAAGAAATACAACAATCACAGCCGCAGAATAAAGTTCCTCCGGTTTCTTCTTTACTTTAACACTCAAACCGTAACAAAGAGATAAAACCTACTCTGAGGCAACAAGGCACCTTTATCCAATTGTGCAGCAAAGCACATAAGTGAACTGATTTGACTGATTGGTCCCATTTTTTCATCTGTGATACGCGAGGGGATGATGTGAAAGCTGCAGAATCGTTATATACGAATAAAAACGCTCTCTTTGAGGTATTTATCTTTGGACAAAAACAGTTTCAGCTGACGTGAAGTAAGCCGGGTCTGACACGAGCCATCTCTCACAGCGCGGAGCACCCTACAATCAGGCTGCATTGTAGCTGGAGTGGGAGCCTCTCCTGTCTGATCATTAGTCAAATGGAGATGCAGCGTCGGAGTCGTGTTATTTGCTGTGATTTTCCTTTATTCCACAATCCTGCAGACGACGTGCTATGTTATCTTTGCTCCTGTGTCTTAACAATCAGGCATCTACAGGTTTTGATCCACACAAAACGTTACTGTACTCGAGTTGTTGTCGTTGCTTTGCTCTAACTTTGTGTCACCTTGAAAAGAAGAAGAGCAGCGTGAGATTCAACCTCTCACCTTTAAGACGACGTCTGCTAAAATGGCCATTTTCTGTAACGACTGCACACGGAGGTAAACAGAATTAATCAAGATTACTGGATTACAGGAGCTGCTTCACTGTAGGGAGAGAGAGAGAGAGAGAGAGAGAGAGAGAGAGAGAGTGAGCGTCAGCATTAGCTGGGAGCTTAGAGTCACTCAGATAAATGGGTGATTTATAGGAGCCATTAATAATGAGGGGCAGCTCGCATCTCTCATTACACAAGTTGGATTGTTTGTGGTTGGTGGAGAAGCCGCGGCTCCACTGCTACGAACCAGGATGTTCAATCACAGGCGCTTCTGGATTTAAAAGGTCAAACAATGAAAATCTAAACACATCACTTTGGCGACAACATACAGGCGGCGGCGCTTCGTCTCGTGTCTCGGTTTAAGACAAGCTGTCACAAAAATACCCACCCCCGTGTTTGATCATGTTTATTGTCTGCAGCCATCTGCGGCTGATAACCCTTGACTGAGCAAGCTGTCGGTTCTCCCATGAGGCGGCGAGGAGGAATATCCGCTCCTCCCCGTAAGAAAGGCAGCGCCGCGGCTGAGGCTGATGCACGGAGCCGTTTTTCTGGAGAAAGAGGCAGCGGGCCGTGAAAAGATCAACTCACATGTCAGGAATGATCTGTTGACGGCTTTAAATTAGAAGCTGGAGCAGCTTAAGGCGACGTGACGCCGTGACACAGATTTGATCACCAGGAAGAAACCAGCAAACCACAGCAGAGAGGTACCTACAGAAAATCACTAGTTCTAAAGAAGGGGGAACTCCTGACAGGGAAACAGAATCTCCGGGTCTGACACTGTTGCTGCCCCCCCCCCCCCCCCCCAGCTCAGCACCAGCTGGATGTGTTTCTGTGACATTTAAGGGAATTAGATGGTGTCAGAAAAAAAAAAAATGACAAGCGCTTTGTCTCTGTTAAAGAGCTTAGCCAGGACACGGAGAACAATTTTATCTTGCCCTCACACGGGCGTTTAAAAACACAAAGGAGAATCTTTGCCCCGGCTGGTGGCACTTGAGTGCACCACTTGCTGTGTTTGCATGACTCAGGGATAATAGAAAAAGAGCATAGATCCATCCGTTGTTCGGACATGAAACTGGAGCCTAAGCACCACCGGGCAATCTGGGCCAAACCCACGTTTCTGATTATGATCACATGGCTTTAAATCAAAAAGTATGTGCCTGTTTCTTCTCTTGTGAAAATGAGGATTGTGTGTGTGTGTGTCTGTTCCTGGAGGAGCTCGCTCTATTCTGACCTTCAGCTGTGGGTGAGGCAAAGAGAAACCAACGGCCAGTCCCACTTTGTTCTCCGTCAGGTGTGGACAACCTGCATAAGCATGGGGAGGAGAGCGCAGATCACCTGAGGGGCCACGAGCCGGTAACCTTCCTCCGACGAGTCGCTCAGAGGATAAGAAGTGAAGCTGGGTTAGATCTTGGGTTTGACAGCGGAGAGGGAGAAGATGTAGAAGGTTTCTGGCTTCGTGATACCTTTGAACTTCTGCAGCAACACGACCTACGTAAGTTTTTGGTGGTGAATATGTTTCAGAAGCTTCTGGACATAAAGTAATCCATTAGACAGAGTTGTGTGTGTGTGTGTGTGAGTGTGTGTGTGTGTTTGCTTGTGTCCGTGTGTGCAGCAGTTCTTTTCCCTTCCTCTTCCTTATCTTGTTCATCACCTTGTGACTTCCAGATTTATCTTGCAACCCTCCTGCGAGTTTCTATTACTGGATTTATGGATTTACCCTCTGGATGTATTCTGATAAAACTCTGCCTCTTTGCTGTGGTGAGTATTTCTTAACCTTTACCTTAAGATTTTTAGTATAAATCAATAGAATCAGCTTTAAAGAGCCGGCCTATAGTTGATGATTGACATAAATATGATTGGTCAATTAGCCAATCAGTCAGACTATTAGGGTGTGCCATTATGAATCAGGCTTGATGGTGTGTGATTGGACACTTAATGCATATTGGGCTCATGACCATTGACTTCCCAGCGTCAAGGTCACAGCGGCGGTTTCACCTGGTATCAAACCCTGTGGCGGCTCCGCGGCATCGAACATTCACGACCACACACGCAGCTGCACACATGCATTATTGAACACGGCAAGTTATAGTGATGTGTAGATAATATAGAGGGGACGTCTATCTCCTCGTGTAATTATGAACGTGGATGCTAATTTCCCACAAGGGAGATGATTGTGTGCAGGGGCCAATCTCTTCTGCCCCCTTAGAGCTATGTGACACACACAACACAACACAACACAACACACACACACAGGTAATACACAACAAACCAGAGAAGCAGCGCTGCCCCCTCAGGCACATCAGTGTCAGTACACAGACAAACTTTGTTATAGTGAAACAAATGTGTATTCATCAGTTAATGAGGCTCAGTATTAAATCACACAGAGAGCGACACTGTGACTGAGTCCACCAGAGCTTCTGGACGAGCTTCTTGAAGCTCTGCTGAGATCCCACGCAGGCTCTGAAACCTGTTTGCTCTGTAAAAAATGTGCTTTTGATGGTTTCCCCCCGAGACACGGAGGCTCGCGGCTCGAGGACCAGGCCTGGATTTCCTCTGAAGCGTTTTCTTTTTGCCATGCCTGACATGATCCTATTCTGAATGGTCCTCGGCGTTAATAAGGTCATTTGTCTTGTGCAAAGGAGAGGGGATAGTTGTCAGACTCCCCGAGCCGGAGATAAATGTGAAAGGCTGAGACTGTGCCAGTGAAATAAATGTATGCAGTCAAGCCTTTTTCTCTCTCAGCTGTAGCGTGAGATAAAAAACCTCCCCGATGTCTGGAAATAAAACAGAGGCAATTAAAACCTCAGAATTGGATGTGGATATCTATTACTCACTCACTTATTGATCTTCTGGGGAGCCGTGTACGTTTTGTGGGCACAGCGAATGCAAAACTGTTATCCAACACGAGTCTGTATTGTTTATATGTGAGTCTTTATGCTGCTTCTTTCGCCCGCTGTCGTTTGAAACAGATGTTTTTCAGATGTTTTTAATCACTAAAGCAAAATCTGGTGTTGTTCACTTGAGGTGCAAAGGAAATAACAGACCAACATCTGGTTTCATGAAGCTTGAGATGTGATTTCTGCTAATTAATTCACAGATAATCAACCTTTTAACCGCAATCTGCATTAGCAGTGTATATAATCATGTGCAATATTATCATATTATGTTCAATATCATGAGCAATATTATTTATTACTATTCCTACTGTATCCTGTATTTTATGAATTTTCTATATGACACATTATATTTGTATTTTTGCTTATATCTTTTAGACTTTAGACTCTATATTGTTTTATTTTCTGTACTCTTTTGCATATTGTGAAACTGTAATCTTTGGATTTCCTTCAGGATTTATAAAGCCTCATCTTATCTTGTTTTTTATCTCATATCTTCTTTTATCTGTCCTAAACATTTGTGTGTAAGATTTAAAACAGAGCAACACAAATGTAAGAACACAAGGACACACTTGGTTTTCCTGAGCTTCTCCATTCTCCACCACTAAAGGCAGGTTAGTCAATAATGCTTTTTTTTCTTCTCTTAATGCTTCCTCCTCTAAAACCAAAGTGCACATGTTTAAAAGAAAGGGGATTGTTCAGGCTCCCGCTGCTAATGCCTCCCATATCATTGTTGTCTGGTAAATGGCTGAAGCCTTTGTGGTCCACCTCGCTGCCGCGGCTCAGAACAGTCTCACCCGGCTCCGACCCCCGAACGCTGGCTTGTCTACAAAGCATCCCCCCCCCCCCACCCCCCCCCCGCACACCCCAGGCTGTCTGTCGTCACGCACTCAGATTCCTCACCGCCGCCTCATGTCATCATTTTTCTTGGATCACGCAGGAATGAGTGTTTTCACAGCTATAGTGGGAATCCGATTATCATACAGGGATGGCAGTCGTCATGGAAACCGCGGAGGGCGCCTGGTGTGAAGCCATCCCTTACACAAACTGGAACATTGGAAATTAGTGTGAAAATTCTGCTCCCTTAAAATAAAGAATTACGTCTTTCATTACGAGCACATTTGAGTTTTCAGCTTCTGTGTGTGGCGCTGATAGGAACCTTTGCTTTTTGACACAAAGCATCAAATATCTCACTTTACAGCTACACTGAGAAATTAAGAATTAATGCATTCTGAATATATGATTTCCTACAGTTTGAGTGATTGATATTTATTTACAAATTCTGTTGTATAGTTTTACAGGAGCTCTGAATCTGGGATTTGTCCTTTATAACACGCCTCCTGTAAACTGTAATCAAAACACGCTGCCTTGGTTCTTTATCTTCGTAGTTTTAATAAATGTACCTGGTTAAAATGTTAAAAAACACAGCTGGAAGAAAAGCGGAAGAAATAGATGTAATTCAGAACAAAAAAAACTGTATGAATGGTAAAAAATATCAATAGAAAATATAAAATATAAAAGATACTTTGGTCTAATTTATGTTCTCTTGTCTTTCTAGTTGCCAGACCTTTCCTGATCCTGTTTGTGTTGTGTTTTGTTGTGTTTTGTTGTGTAACATCTGGTGTAACCGGACAAGCCGCAGGACCAGGTCCAAGCGTTCGGGTACATTTGGCTCTAATGTAAACCACATGTTTTATAAAGGACAAAACAGGGGGGGGGGGGGGGGGGCCAAATTAGGTACAAAAAACATACACAGCTGCAAACACAGCATGGCGACAATAACACACACATATGGACACAAGCTGGTTTTTCTTCACAAATTGGTAATTTCTGTTTGTTACTGCCTCATCATGGTAATAATGGAGGACATGGAGGACAATGACCCAGTGATGAAGACATCTGCAGGGCCGGGCGACTTTAGGGATCATTTTGTCTCCTCTGGTACCAAAGTAATGAATTAGAGATACTAAATGTTTTGTTTTTCTGGTGTAAAAAAACACATAGTTTGTTGTTTTAAACCCTGGAGATGTCCCTTCGACCTCCACACATGTGAGTCGTTGTGTTTTCACCCACGTAGCTATGACTCAGGCCCAAACTCATGTTCACAGATGAGTGAATCTATTTAAGTTTTATTCGTTACGCAACAAAAACCAATGAATAATCCTGATCCACTACAAGTGACCAATCAAAACAGAGGAAGGTCAATATACAAATGTGAGAATTTGAGAATGTGAGAAATTGGTATATTTTTTGGACGTTGGTAAAGCACACGAGTTCTTGGAAAGTCTTTCTCCCCGTCCCTTAATGAAGTCTGAACTCCAGTCTCTCTGAGGGAGGGTGAGGAGAAGGGGAGCGCAGGTGGAGGGGGGGTGGGGGGGTGGGGGGGGTAGTCATCCAGAGAGACGGACACAATGCTGTGTGCAGGAGATAAATGAAGCAGGAGCCTCTTGGCCGCAGCGGGAGAGGACGGCCATCTGCGAGCTGGTGCTGCACAAAGCTTCTTACCTCCCCTCCTGAAGAAGTTACCCTCCTCTCTGTCTCTGTTTATCTTCTTCCTGTCATGTGTCTTTCTTTTTTTTTTCGAATCACATCCCTTTCTCTCCGTCCTTCCCTTCTCCCTTTCCTCGACAAAACCAGTGTAATAATAATCCTGTGTGGCTGGAGACTTAATTAGAGCCTGTCACAGCTCTAACTGTGGACGGTCGTGCTGTTCATTACCTTCTCAAGACATGAATTGAAATTAAAAGGCTCTAGCTGACACTTGTCCAGGTTAGAACCATCCTTTACTGTCCAGCCGTCCATCAACAGAGAGCAGAGATAGAGATGAATGACAATGAGAGTCCAGGGCTTTCATCCAGCGCCGTGTGATACTCGACCCTGAACCCGAGACCCCGCCCGCCAGGCACAGCGCTGCCTAGAGGCCACGAGCGGCTCTCCACTTCACTCTGGTAAACACAACGACGCACAATGTGCCCCCGCGCGCGCACACCAACAAAAGACATGACTCCGAGCGCTGTCACCACTCATCAGGCTGACACAATAGAGGACGCGGCTCAGATACGGTGTGAGTGGTGGAACAACGCACTCGCAGACATGATAGTGGGTTCTTCTGCTCGGGGACAAACAGATCTGGTCTGTGTTGAATGAGATTGATGCAGGGATCAATAGGGGGGGGGGGGGCTACAAAACAAAGAGGAGACAACCAGTTGAAGACGAACTGACCAGGAGGGTCCTTGACCTTGTGGCCTCATGAAGGAGATACACTGATAAACGCAGATCTCTGAGCATCTTAACGATCATCTTCTAATTCAACGTGGGGGGGCGTGTGGTGCTGAGCAGGTCGCTGCCATTTTGAGCAACACGTCAGACGAAGGATTAGAATATATACGTGACCCGGCTGGTGCCACACACTGCGCTCTGAGGCCCGGATTCTCTACTTAGTGCCAGTCAAGCTCACTGGAGCGTGGAGGGAGGCTGGATGGATTGATGGGCTGAAGGGGAGGGAAGGCAGGTGGGGTAAGACATGAGCAAAATAGAGAGAAGCCAAGGTTAGACACTGTCACTGATCTCGTCAGTACATTCAGGGTGTGGGGGGGGGGGGAGAAGAGTGCCCTGGGGGGGGTAATTCAGCTCGCTAAAAGCTCTCAAACCTCCGGCAGCCGACACGCCGCCGCTCTCACCCAGACGGAGACAACACGGGAAGAACAACGAGACTGACATCACATTTTGTGCCCAATTACAGAGCCGATGTAAACACTGATCTCAAATCAGTTTTCATCTCCATCTATACCGGACTCACGTAATAATAATCTGCACCGCGGTGATACACAGTTAATATTTGACCTTTCTACCAGGCAAAGAAAATCAAGCGTGGCAGTGGGAGCTTTGTTGTCGAGCATTTTTGTTTGACTCATTAAGTTTCTAATAGTTTTTGAACAAGTTAAATGACAGAGGCCACATCAGACGTCACGTGTTTACAGACACAACTACAGAATGTCACTGTATTTATTATTTTAAATGTCAGAACAGACGTTTATCAAGTAGCTGCTTCATCTGTTTTAATGATGAACAGGTTAATAATGATCCCTGACAAGGAGGCTATGGATTCACTGCCTGTTTGTTTGTATCTCAGAATTAAGCTAAAACTCAACGCAACTTGGTGGAAGAGGTCACGAGAAAAAGACATTCAGTTGAGTTTAGGGAACAGAAAGGTTTCAGATTTTGAATCATGGCCTGTGCTATGACGCAACTCAATGCAAACCTCTGCAGCCGCACACAGTGTAACCAACTCATCTGAAGGAGCGTTATCAGGTCATCTCGGGCCCCGGCCCCTCGCTCCCTCAAGACGTCTGAGTCCCCGGGGGTAAACCCTGACCACACACTGGGTGCGGGTGGCCACAGTATATGAGCGCGGAGTATTCAGCGAATGTCAGACTTAAGCCACCGTAATCCAGCAGCTCGTTCCCTGAGTGAACCACGCGCTCTCTGTGCATCCTGGGTAATTTCTTTCTCCGGGGGGTTTGTATCATATCAGCAGCCAGAGAGGTTATTTAAACTGACAATTATGGGACAGACAGAGACGGAGAGCGACGGCTGGGTTCAGAGGGAAGGACTCCGAGTTATGATTTGTATTATTCTCAAAAGACTTTACCTCACGTAACTTTACATTTGAAGAAATAAAACTTAGACGACTGTTTGACGTGGTTTCTCACTGGTCTTCACTCCCAGCTGGTTTTAGTTGAAATGTAAAAAGGCTAGTTTTGTTAATTTGGCCTCAGTACAGACGCGTCCCCCCCCCCCTCACCCCCCCAATCAGAAAAGAAAATCAGTCACGACTTTTGGCAGTAGGTGAAAGTGACAGAGGATGAATAATGCATGAGCTCAACGTGCTGCCATTAATCACAGTAATCTCACACAGTGCTATATCTCCAAATCACACACGCACACACGCACACACACACACACACACACACACACACACACACACACACACACACACACACACACACACACACACACACACACACACACACACACACACACACACACACACACACACACACACACACACACACACACACCTCCATCTTTCTCATCTGATTTGAGAACAGGTGATGTAAACTCAGGTGGAGCTTTTCAGGAAAGTAAGAGAAAGAACATTCGTGCTTTAGCTCAAAATTTTCCTCTCGTCACTTCACGTTCTTTTCTGAAATTCATCACAGTCTTTTAGGGAATGGGGGGGGGGGGAGGGGATATGTCTCCACTGGAAACACAAGGCACTGATTGCGATACACCAGGCTTTTTAAACCTGGCTTCTGCACAGGGAGACGTTGAGTTCAGACTCACACGGAAGCCTCTTGCGTGACCCACTTGCTTCTCTGTTCTCAGCAGGAAGAGGAAGGAACTTGAAAAGCTCTGAAATGAATCCGCATTTTCTCTCGCTCCCTCGGCCTCACAATCACAAAGACATAAATCACAGTTTTGCACATGAATGCGGCGCCGGGTGTGTGTTCGCCCCGGTGCGCTGCCACTGTAAGCCCTGCAGGGCACATCTGTAATGGGATCCCTTCCTCCCACAGTGGACCTCCTCGATGGGGCAGCTGATAATAAACTCCCGAGTGGACATCTCCGATCAGTGATTACCTTCCATTTACTGCAGCTCGCTCACCTTCACATCGTGTCGATGCAGCAGAGGACAGAGTTTGGAGAAAAGCCTGATTTGGAGATAACCTCTTGGCTTCAGTCCTTTCTGTGACAACCTTTTAACATGATAGAGCTTCTAATTGGGGGGGACTGTGAGGCAATTCCCCCCCCCCCCCCGTGACCCTTGTAAATAGAAAAACAGGAAATCTAATCTCACACTTGCAGAATGAGGAAAAAACTGTTAGGTCCTTGCTGTTCTGTTCGACAGTAAGACATTGTTCGACAGTAACCTGTATCTGCCACATATGACTTGTGTTGAAGGAATCTAGTGTAAACAGATTCTTTAAAAGATAAATCAATTTTTTTTATCTGGAAGATGATCTGAGAACAAATCTGTCGATGTGATGGGAAACAAGAGACCGGATGATTTAAAGTGAATAACTACAGGTCTCTGGTGGATGTGCAGCTTTCTGTGGAGTCAGAGATGTCGTGATAAGAAGTATTTCTTCTCCGCTCTGATCTCATATATATCTACACCGACTTACCCGGCGCAATGACAAGCAGCCGACTGAGATGGGAAATACATCCTCACAGTGTCCCTGTCGTCAGCCTCCTCCCTTCATCCCTTTCTTCACATGAACTCCAACTCACATCACCTCTCTCCTCACGTGCTCCCCCTCCTGCCTTCAACGTTACAGCCTGGAGAAGGAGCAGTGTATTGATGGTGATGAGGAGGAGCCGACCACCCTCTGCTGTTGGAGCAGAAGGTAAAACCACAGCCTTCGTCTGTTTGACACTAGAAAATTAACTTGCAGACACCGGCAATCCGAGTTCTGTCCACAACCTGCCACATGTGTTTGTGATGGTCAGCCTTCCTGCCTCTTTTCAGTTTATTACTCTCTGGTCTTCACACACACACAAAGCTTACAGACAAGGAAAATGACCACACCTTAGTTTTATGGCGTTGGCGAGGAAGAGGAGCAAGGCAGGGAGAGGGGAAGGACACTGAATGCATGGATGAATCCCAGTTCATGACAACGTGGAGCCGAACAAACATCACTGACTGTGCACGTGCTCGCCTCCAGAGCGGGTTATTAACACACCAGTGGAAAACACTTAACTCATGGCTATTCAATTATGCTAATGCAAACATATACAAATGACCCTGGTTAGTTATTAGCTGTCTTAATTACGGGACATGTGTGTGGTGCTTCAGAAGAGAGAGGGGTGGATAAATAGATGGATAAACAGAGGGAGGGAGAGAGAGAGAGAGGGAGAGAGGAGTGACGGGTGGTTTGCTGTCCAGTGGTGAGATGGACGCCCGAGGGCGAGACTCTGAGCTTTCATTGTTTCTGTCTGGGTACGTGTGCAGGGAGGGGGGGGCTGGAGATCAGGCTGCATTTGAAGAATCTGCTGGGAGGCACAGAATTAATGTCACGCTGAGCCCATGTATGCATATCAGTGTGGACACACGTGCACATGTGTGTGAGGATAGACGCACGTGTGCGGCAGCTCTTATCTTTCTGACTTTTCTCAGTCCAGAGATCAGAGGAGACGGAAATAACCAGAGCACACGTCTGATTTCACACCTTCTCGCTGTGTCGGCAAAGTGAAGATGTAAAACACAGCCAATTAATTCATGAAACCTGTGAACTCACATTTGCTTAAAAAATGCGTGAATTCAGCTTTCACTATGATGAATCTGAATCACTTCAGATTGGCTGTGCACATATATGCATATCGTAATTCCATGTTAATGCATCAGAATCAACACAACGGATCAATAAAGCCATAAGTGACTCATTTATTACACCAGAGGCAAATTAATCCCGATGATTTACAGGGTGAAATGAAGCGTGATGCTTGGACATGATGCATGAATTCTGAGCAGGTGGTTTTTACGTTTCACTGACAATAAAGCCCTATTTTATAGAATAATAAATTATTAACCTAACAACTATATTCCATTTTCCTCAATTGAACACATTTTGTTATTTCACGTTTTTTTGCTTCCTTGTTGTGAATGATGTTTAAAGTTGTTCAGGGGGATGGTTGCCAGCAGCTAAAGAAGTACAGTACGTTTTAATTACTGTGCTTTCAAAAATGTTTAATAGATGTTTACATGATATAATGTGTGGGATAGCAGGATTACTACTGAACAGATTTCCAATTGATCTAGTGGAGGAGTGGAGCGAAGACAAATCTTGGATCCACCCCTTTGTCCAGAACATCAGCAATAAATTCAAAATCAAAAGAACTCTATTTGTCCCCAGAGGGCAATTCTTAAAGAAAACTAAATTCTAAACTTATAATTCCGCTTGGAAAACTGATCGTTCAAGTCAAATAGATACATAAATCTTTACATTAGAATTATCCTTAAGCATTATGAGAAAATACTTCCATCTACCAAAATACAATCATCTCATCCTTGTTGGATGAGATGATTGATATCACTTGTTGCAGTAGTGGATTTGAAACTATAAACAGATCAGGGGACAGTGAATCTATCAGAGGATTAAATGCTCCAGTGAACTGTGAGCACGGACTCTTCATGAGCTTTGTCAGTTTGGAAACGGTTGTAATTATTCAGCCGAGCTACCTGGTTGAGCACCAAACACTGAGGACCCAACTGACAGACAGAGCAAATAAAGATGGACTCTGCTGATTGACTGACTGACTGACTGACTGACTGACTGACTGACTGACTGACTGACTGACTGACTGACTGGGTGGAGGGGCCTGGACCTTGTCTCAGCCGGGTCTGTCTGGAAGAGGCAGAGTCTCAGCAGGCAGGGGAGCTCCACACCCTGTTTGCTTCAGAGATGTCACATGTGACAGCGTCATCTACAGAGGGATGAGGGAGTGTGTGTGTGGGGGGGGATCTTGGAAGCCCTGGCTACTATCTTCAGATGGATGACAAACCTGTCTGTGGTTGGGGCTGCATGGAAAATCCATAATCTGATCTCAGTAATTCTTACTTTGAACACTGAATGAATGTGAAGTGACTCCTGTCAAACAAGTTGCTTTTCAGCAATCAAGAGCATTTCCTGTTTGATTTCCACATTCTGCTTCTGCCCCTGGGTGATGATATTTCGGGGGGAACACATCGTGAGCGTGGGTCCAGCTGGATGCAGCGGGACAAGAGCGGCTGATCCCTGCTCGTGAGAGGTCGTCCCATCGTCATCCCCTCTTTCCCCCTGGAGTAGAAAAGCCGGCCAATCAGCGTGGACGAGGCAATGAGTCATGGAGAGAGAGTGGACTGGATCCAGTGGACCGAAAGGAGCTGCCTGCTCTGGGCAGCAAAGCCAGAACATCCATGGATGGAGTGAACTGGCCAGAGCTCATGTGCACGTTAACCAGCAGATACAGGAAAAGCATGAACATTTACAAATATGTTCCTTTTACCCCAAAGAAACACAAACAGATTTGATGATAAAAGTGTGTTTCCCCTTCCTCCATTACACCTCCCTCTCTGGTTTTATCAAATTAATGAGACAAGTCATTCCTCCCAAACGTCACCATCCCTTAATAACTCCCAGAACACCCACTGTCACACTGCAAGGTCGTGTGAAGGTCAGCATATTGCCTGGGTCTGACAGAGCTGTGTTTAAGCTCCATAGTGGCTCAGTACAGTACGTGCCAGTCGAAGCGGAACAGCCGTTAGACAAACAAACCCACGGAGTGAATGGGCCGTGTGAATGAGCCGCCCGGCGACGTTCATTAACTATTGATGCAGCGGGAGCACTCACAGCTGGATACACACACATGCGACACACAGTTGTTGAATCGCCTGACGCTGCCAGTGGCTGCAGTGAATCATCCGGTGTCCTCAAAGAGAAGGAAGAGCTTGAATAAATGACTCCAGGTTTCACGAGTGAGTGTAACGTTAACAATGGCTTGAATACGAGCGGCTGGGCGGATTGTTCAGATCCACAGTTGGACGTAGAAATCCTGTTTCCGAGAAGAAGCCACAAAAGGCAGAGGGGATGTGAAAAGGGCTTTAGTGGATCCTTGTAGGAGGAGAAAGGTTATAGAAGGTAGAGGGGGGAAAATGGAACTGAAAATACAACTGAATTGTTTTTTGTGTGATGGTTGTCACGACCTGGAGAAGCTTTGTTCAGCCTCTGGCCTCACGAGTTCGCCTTTGTTTAGTGCACTGCATGTCACGCACGGAGCGAGCGGCGGTACAAGGAAGAGGGATAGACTAGTCCATTTCAGTCGAATCTGGGATAATGAGGACGGAGAGGGACAGAGGAGGAGATAAGAGATGACAAAGGGGAAGCAACAGACAGCAGGAGAGGCAGAGCAGTGATTCGATTAGCGTGTAACTTCTCATTAAATGACAAACAAATCGAGAACCCAGAGTTGCAGGACGCAGCCGTATAGTACAGTTGATACACAGCGCGGCTTTGTACTCGCTCCTGTTGGGGAATCAGGACTTCATCGAGCCTGACCCTCAGTCTGCTCATCCCTGCCTGTCACAGATCCTAACGAGCCGCGAAGACACATCCAGCTTCTCGTGAATCTAGACGTGTAAACAGCTACTCGCACGCCGATTATTATTTTTGGTTATGAACGAAGGAACAAGCACGAGTGGAAGAGATAGTTCAGGAAAACTGACCTGAGGTGTGAGTATTGAACGACACACGGTGAAAAGGAACAGTTGTAAAACAAGAAAGTGAGACAGGAAAGTCTTTGCACTCTTTCCAGTTCCTCCCACAAATGAATCTGATCTTCTGTGTTTATTTTTAAGAAATCCCTGTCCTGGATATTCTGACATCGCCTGACATCTGTCAGCTGCTGTCAAAAGACACGACACGACACCTCCTCCTTCTCCTCCTCCTCCTCCTTCTCCTCCTCCTCCTCCTCCTCCTCCTCCTCTTCCTCCACGCGAGCTGACTTCTCCAATCACATATACAGTACAGTGTCCTGTGAGCCGTGTTTGATGGCAGCACACACTCAGAGACACACACACACATGTGGACACATCCAAAGCAGCATGTTTCCTCCATTTCAACCAGACATCACTCGGATCATTTTCAAAGCATCAACACAAACGAGAGCTGTCGTGCGATTCCACTAAAACCACGTTATCACCGGCTCCACACTCACATCCTCTCCTGCTCTCTCTCTCTCTCTCTCTCTCTTTGTGGAAGGCTTCTTACCTGGTAGCACGCTGGCTTCCCCGGGTCCTCTTCACAATCCCAGGAGAAGGGGGCTCGGACAAGTTCTGCTTTCACCGCTGGAGCTCGATGTGACACTTTGAGATATAAAAAAAAAACAAAGGTTCAAAAAGAAATGTCCTCCTGTTTTTCACACGACGGCTCAAGAAGCACTCACGATCACACACTCAACAGCTCCGGCAAGCTCGCTGCTCGCTGTTCCTTCCCCCCCTCTTCCTCTCTCTCTCTCTCTCTCTGTGTCCGTGAAACTCGCCTCCTCTCTTCCCGCCCACCTCCTCCAGCCCCCTCCCCCAAATTATCCCTCCCTCACTCGCTCTCCATCTCTCGACTCACTATTTTCTGACATTTCCACCCATCCACTCACACCTTCTGCTCCATGACAACACATGTCCCCCGGAGGTTTAGTATCAAACGTGTCTTTCCACACGTCATCAAGAAACTTATTATTGCTTTATGGTTTATTTATTTCATTTTTAATAAGACAAGGCAACTTGTCAAAGTCTAATAACATCCGATGCTATCCTGCCACTTGTTCTTCTTGAGTCTCTCCATCTTTTCTGTCTCTCTCCCCCTAACCCTGTCTCTCCTCAGGTCCCACTGGTTCATTTAATGCTTCTCACGTCCACTTCTTCAGACATCGAGTCAAGGGCATTCCCAGAGTAAATGTATGCTAATGCTCTGGCTGGAGGAGCTGCCTGGCGTCCCCTCGACTCGCCGTGCGACCACATGTGGCACTCGGCGGTCCCAGGGAGGGGGCAGCAGATGCAAAGGCAAAGGACGAGCGGCAGCAAAAATCTGCCGAGCAAATGGAATCTCGTTCGAGCGCTCGACTGGACACAGTGACGCCCGACAGCACCTGAGCTGATGGAGGTAAACACACGAGCATAACAAGTCCAACCATCATATGTTAACACATGTTGGTTGTTTAAGAGATTATAGACAATAGACAATGTGCCGCTGCTGACAGGTAAGAATGAGACATTTCTTAGGATGGAAGAGATGAAAACATCATCCCAAGATGGAACTTTATTTGAGTTGTTGTTATCTCAGGCAAATATTTATGCCGACTCACTAATTCAGTTTTATCCATTAGAGTCAATCTTAGGCTCAAAAACAAAAATATGATTAATACTAGCTGGAAACTAAAGTAGATTCAATGCACAATACTAATCAGGATGTCTTTATTATGATGCTGTCCAGTTATTTCTCATAGTAAATTATCTTTATCAAAATCAATACAGCAACTGAGAGGCTTGTTTTTCATTTTAGTCTGAAAGCTTCTTAGAGTAACAAGTAATAAATATATATTTAAATAAAATACCTGCTTCTGGCTTTAAGGGTTTTAATAACTTTCAGTCTGTGATAAAAATCATCGATTCAGACAATGAATGACAAAAGAACATTGTAAATAACTACACTCATCTGCATAGTATGAATCTATTTACAATCCAGTCCATGATGTTGTCTGTAACATTAAACACAGGTTGTTATTTGAGTCTATAGTGTGTTTGAATCAGTATCTGTGAGTCCACTTCCTGAAGCCCCCTGCTGAGATGTTTCTTCTCTGTTTTCCAGGCACACACTCATTTCCTCTTTGGGTCATTTTGCCTCCAATCAATCCTTTGCCGAGGAAATCCTTGAATTTACCTCCAGAGTGTTTTCCTTGATTTGTCGACAGATTAACGACGAGGCGTTCTGCCGTCTCGTTCACTCACTTGTGATCTGCTGCAGAACAGGAAGTCTGCGACACACTGTAAATCTGACAGATATGTGACTGCGGGCGTGAACAGATGCTAAATGTGTGTGTGCACATGAAGAGATGTATATAAAGTGCACGGGCTGATGAAGCACAATGAGACGCGTGGTCCTGTTGACAACACGCATGTATAAAGGCTACAAGCGGGAGTGAGTCAAAGCAAACAGGGAGCCGGTGTTAATGATTACCAGCTAACAGCCTGTCTGGACACTGCACAGCTTGCCCCTACGTACATACGCTTTGGTTCACTGCCTCTGTGTGTTCAGTGTGTGCGTCGCGTGTTGTGCGACCGCGTTTGGGATCAGCGTGATGTGGCCGCTACACATTTTCATGGTTCAACCCTAATGATCAGAGAAAGAAGCGCAGACGTCCTCCAGGGAGAATATCTGTCTTCCTTCCCAACCGAGTCAACTAAACACACGTTGCACTGCAGAGGCCATCTGCTGTCACAGCTAGAGGCTGGAAACCGCACACCTCCGACAACTCTGAGCTTATCTTGTTTAGAAACGTAAACTGCCTCAGAGATAATAGTTTTCTTTCACCTCAAACAACTTCTCAGAGAAAGAGAGTAAACACTCCGCTCGTTGGGTTGTTTTGAGATTAACGGCGCTCTGAACAGGAAAAAAAACAAACAAAGGCAGCTGTGAAATCGCTAATGACTGAACTGGGTCTCTGGGTACAGATGACTGTCCTCTGAGGACAACACCGAGCTCTCGCGTCGCTGTGCATATCTCTGTATGTTGAAACTACCAGACTGACCGAGGGGAGAGAAACATTTCCGCCGTTTGAACATCCTATTTCCTGCTGTGGCGAATTCATGTTCTTTTTCTGCTAAATGGAAACCTTGATATCGGTGGCAGGTCTTGAATTCAGAAGCCATTAAAGCGTCAGCCCACTGGTGCCTCCGCTGTCTTGGAGAATTGAAGAAAAGATACAGGGGCCGACAATTTGTCTGCAGATAAAAGAAGTATTTGGTGGTTTTGTATAAGCAGTGATGGAGACTGGAGCTGAGAAAAAAACTAGGACAAGTCAGTCAAACTCAAACTTTACTAAAAAAGACGTCAGTGAATGTTGGAGCTGTTTGACTGACAAGTCACCTCCGAACAGGGAAGTGTTGAAACCCCATAACACTGACAGCCTCACATCCATATAGAGCCAAACTAGAACAACCACCCTGCAGCTGTATGCCTCCACCAACCAGTGCAGTTTCATCCTACAAACATACGTTACCTTTTTAAAAACCATAATTGTGTTAATGATACTTTTATCTACAAATACACTGTAGCTTGATAAAAATATGACTCTGAAACTGAACAGAATGAACACAAACCCAGTTTAAGAAGAAGAAGTGCATCAGAGCCAAGTCAACTCCTTTGAAACGCAGCGTCTACTATATAAAAAACAAACACACAGTTTGCCCTTTGCCTGAAATGGCAACTTGCATCATCACGATTCTGAGAAAACGAAGGAGGGATATGAACAGGAGAGCTAAAAGAGAAACTCTTCTCAAAGCAGCTGCTCTCAACGGTCAATCTGAGCGGAACACGAGAGGAGAGAGGAAGCGGCGAGACGGACGAGGTCAAAGAGGAATGAAAAGGGACGAAATGGCATTTGGAGGCAAGGTGGGGAAATAAGAAGAGATGGGTGAACAAAAAGGACAATTTCCCAAATGTCAGGAGCATTTGAATGGTCACCCTGTGCACTGCACACCAGGGACTCTTACTCAGAGAGGACGTGAGGATACATTACATTTGTTTGGGAAATGCTTTTGTTAATCCTGCTGCCAAACAAAATCACTGATGTAGATTTGATTCTGCCAAACCCTGGTTTACGATCAAAGTTCTTCCTCCGCAATATCTGCACGAGGACAACTAAGGTCTGGCCAATATTAAGGAGATTTCAAATCATCTACAATTTTAGAAATGTATTTTCTAAGGCGACTGGGCCACACCTCTGTCCAGAGCAGAGAACGAGAGCCCTCAAACCTGAAAGCAACGAGAGCTGCAGACGTCCTCGAGAATCCGAAGAGCAGTCCTCTTACACAAACAACAAAATGCATGAGACGAAGGCAAATGATAGCCGGGTTTATTGAAGTGGAGTCTAGAAAAAATTGGGTTCTCAGCCTGTGGCTGATAACGTCTGACAACATCGATCCTGTGTCCATGTGCGGCCCTGATGCAACGTGCACCAGCAGACACACAAAAAACAACAATCTCACCGATCTCCACCCACGTGGCAAAGCCTCCTGCACCGTCATTTACAAAGTCAGCTCCCGAGGACAACTGCACCTCTCCAGATTAATTACACTCATTTTAGGACATTGGCTAAATCTCACTTTTTGCCCATTAAAGCGTTCAAGTTGTTTTGTTTTGCTTCGCCCGCCCAGAGTGTCCAGAGTTAATTCTCTCAGAGAGAGAGAGAGAGAGAGAGAGAGAGAGAGAGAGAGAGAGAGAAAGAGAGAGAGAGAGGGAGGGAGAGAGATATGTACTTCCAAATAGAGGAAAGCAGCCCTAATTACAGCTGATGCTCTCATTTAATCTCTCTCTCTTTCTCCGGTTCTCTCCCACTCGTCCTCGGCCCCCCCCCTCTCTCTCTCTCCCTCCCTCCCTCTCTCTCCACCGCAGGCAGGAAGCTGCCACGAATCACTAACAGCTTTATCAGCGGATAAGTGGCTGTTCAAATATGGAGCTATTCAGAGAACTCTTTCTCAATACACACAGGTGCTGCTTTCACCACTGCCCGGTGCCTCCGTCATTCACATGCGTGCGTGCAGATACTGTACGTAAACTCCCACCCACGCACGTACACACAATGGACCGTACAGTACACACAGTCACACACACACACACACACACACCACATGCTGGGGTCAGGGACACTTGCCAATGGCATTGATGTCAAACAGATGTTTGGCCGATGTCTGAGGTTAGAGGAGAGGGAGAGGAGGCCAGAGGGGGAACGTTCCCATTTTGAAACAGCTAACATCTGAGTTGGGTTATTAGGTTCTTAAAGGACCATATGTGGTTATTCAAAATGGGGCTTACTCTGCCAAGTTCGGTTTAGATTTTGTGGAACATCCGGACGATGCTCTGACACTTAAAGAGTTAATCTAGTTTCAATTGAAATAAGCCGATATCACCAATAAGTAGAAGGATGCTAATATCCAGTCGTATTTTGCAGAGCTTCCCGATTAAAAAAGCTCAGTCGCCTTTAACTCGTCTCCATCTCCTCTCACTCCAGTCAGCACTGCTCACAGAGGTCACAGCCGGTTCATCCCAGCAGTGATAATTACATTCATATGGAGAGATGAGTGGCCCCTTTTGACCCGAGAGCCCCTCCTGGCTCCCACACATGGGGGAAGTAGAGAGAGCAACGTGAGGCGAATCCACAGGGGCTGATAACTGGATCCCTCCGGACACACACAGGACAGGATGGAGAGCACACGCCTCACAGTAATCAACCCATAGAGGAGCAGACAGGAGCAGTGTGGGCTTTTGGAAGGGCCCCTGTCCTGGATGGGATTGAGGAGTCAGCACGAGTCGGTGTATGGGACTCAGCAGGGGGATTAGTGGGGATTTAGAGGGGAGTAATTACCTTTGCCCATGGAGGGTCTGATAATTAAATTACCTTAGCAACCCCCGTCACTGCCCAGTGTCACAAAGCCTCCCAGGTCAGCGAGAGGGAAACTTCAGAATACGTGAATTTGGTTTATCTCATTGGGAAACATCACTACCTGCAGGTCCACTCATCACCAGACAAAGTGTTGGCTTGTGAATATTAAAAAAAGTCGTGCATATGCATTATTTATGTCATTTTCAATGTATTAACCTTGTTTTAGAGGGTCACACAGCTTCATCGGAAAACTTCAACAACTACTGAAGCTGTGTGATAAAAGATGAATTTGAGGGTGAATTTAAGGTGAATTTAAGGGTTAAACTCAAAGATTTCAATCCTGGAAGATAAAGATCCAGAAAAATTACAAAAAAACATCTTTGAGAAAAAAATGGTCCATGTCCCATCTGCTAACATGGAGGAGGCAGGGGTTATGAGTAATACTGCAGCCAGCCACCAGGGGGCGAAAGCAATATGAGTATGTCAAGCCCTTCTTTATAAACAGTCCATGGGTTACACACACGAGGGAAATGAGCTTTTCTGACTTATGTGGACTTTGCACCGAGGATTTAATCACGGAGCAAACTCACTATTTCTTCTATGGACAGTTGTGACACAGAGAGTAGATTAGTGCTTCAGTGAGACGAGAGCCGGGGTCAAAGACCGGCGGATTTAGACCGAGGAAAAAGACAGAGGAGAAAAGAGTGAAAGAGGGAGAGGGAGGGAGAGAGAGAGAGAGAGAGAGAGAGAGAGAGAGAGAGATGCGTGGGAGCAGCAGCAGCTCCCACACAAAGTCACGCTCTGACACCGAACAGCACTCGCTCTTCTGCTCAAACTGACATGCAAACCAACAAACACTCCCATGATGCAATGCATGAATGTGCTCTGAGCTCCCGTCAGGTAATGTTAACAATAAGAACATGTCCACTTTTATCCACGTGAGTGTCATTCTGCTCCAGGACGAATTCATCCCGACGTCAGTGAAGCTTCTAAATTCGTGACGGCATTTCTCAGCTCGCCCGATGTGTCAACTTCTGCTGCTTCCTTATTCCAAGGATCCATAAGCTGCCACACTCTCTGTACAAGCTGCACAAGCAACACAAACGCACACTGACACACGTGAGCAGCACAGACCGACATTCTACACCAGGAATTTTCTTTCTTTAAATGCTGATCACACACACACACACATATTATAAAACATTCCTTTAAATTAATCAGCATGAAGCCTGCTATTATGAAGCCTTATCTTAACACACGCTTTTGTACTGGTGAACCTTATGAACAGCTATTTGTCATATAAAATTTCAAATAAATCAAAAATAATTTCAAGTATATATTTGATCCTTATATTCATGTGGTGGAAATCGGCAGGGGAGATTTTCATGGCTGCTATGAATAAGGAAAGAATGAGTATTTTTTATATCTTGGTCTAACCTACTTTTAGTCAGCTTTACCGCTCTTTAGCATAATCTCTCTCTCTCTCTCTCTCTTTATATTCTGATATTCTAACTGCGTCAGTCTAATTCCTGCAGAGTTAAAACTGTGTATTTTAAGAAACCTGTGAAAAGTGAATAGAGTCACAGGGTCTTGGGTGGATGTTATACTTTGTCTATGTGATTACAGCAGTCATGGGTTGGATTGAACAGTGTGTGGCGGCACAACTTTGGGTTGGGGGGTGGCACTCAGCCATGTGCTTCTCAGGTCTTTTGAAGTTGATTGATGCCCTTATTGTACGCCAGGTGTAAAAACAACTTTTTAAAAATCCTCAAATCCCAGGGGGCGGCTTCCTTTTGTACTTTTTAGTCTTTCTTTATTTCTCCCCCCCACTTTTCTTTTCACATTGCCGCGTTCACCGGAGGGAGACAAAGGAAAGCTGGGGGGAGTGGCAGCTCTCCAGAAACCAGTCGATCCACAGACATTACATAGCCAGGTGCCACTGCCTTCCCACCGCAGCCCACTGGAACACGCAGAGAACATGAGAGCAGCTGGGGCCACACCTCCTCCCCGGCTCCTTGTGATGCTATCACCTCGGCAGAATGAGTCCAACTCATAGAGCAACAATTACAACGAGAGATCTTAATCTCAGCCGTGAGAACGAAAGCAAAAGGAAAGTGGGAGAAAGAGGGGGGGTCACGTAGGCTCTGTGAAGTCACACCTCACCAACCAACCACCCCCCCCCCCCCCCCCCCCCCCCCCCCCCAGTTCACCACCAGCAGGAGTCACCTTGACAGTGCCCTTCACAGCCCTCCATCACGGAGACTGCTTCCATGTGACAGATCAGATCTCACAGTCTCCACACACTCAAACACACAGGTTTCCTCCTTTCAAAGGAAAAATAGATATATTAATACGTCCGTTTGTTTAGTGGTTGGATTTAAAAACCAACGACTGAACGATAAAACTTGTTTAATCAGGGAACTGAAATATTGTGTATTCACAAGAAGAAAAACAAGAAGTAATCAAACCAGACAATTTAAAAGTCAAACAAGTATTGATAATAATTGATTTGATTTCACTTTTACGTCCTAATAAAAACACACTTGATAATTTGCAGTGGAATCATATGACTAACTACACACACACTGAACAAACAGAGAAAATGCACATGTGATTATAATGACAGATGGTTTAAACAAATATGACAAATCTCTTCATGTCAAAAAGAAACAGTGTGTGACGAGGGCTAAAGCCTGTGTAAGCTACTGGAAAAGATGGGGGGGGGTATAGGGTGGATTTAACAGCTTCATTTGAACCATAGAGTTAGCAGGAGTCTAATTCACTCTCTATTCTCTGAACCTGTGTTTATCCTCAGGCTCAGTGACGAGCCTGAAGGGGAGTAAGTTATAAAGAGGCACAACCCTTAATGGAAACTGGTGAATTGCATTGTTTTAGCACAGAGAATTGAGATCCAGCTCCGGACGACGGAGGAAGGCAGTGGGAGAAACACTGCTCCCAGTTCATCTGAGCTGAACGCTCCTCACTTATCCTCCCTCGCTGCTTGACTCCATCTCCTGCGGACGGCGCTCTGCCACTTTGGATATGTCACGGCCGATAAGGATGAAAAATGGAACCGCTCTCCCGGTCCCCGGTTGGCACGCCGGCTACGTCCTCCACCTTCGCACGCGCCCGGAGGAGGCCTGAGCTCCACGCTCGCAAAACAAAATGGGATTTAACAAGGCCAGAATCACTCACCACGCCTCAGTCAATAAGCACTGAACCCGAACCAGCAGTGGTGGTTGAATGCAGACTTCAACATAGAAGTTGGGGAGTGAGAGGATGGCGTCTTACAGCACATGCAGGATTCAAAGGGTTGAATCCGAGATAAAATACAAAAGTCGCAGTCAGGTTGTGTCAAAACCCATTTGTCAGAGTCTGAGTGACATCTCTGCTTGTGGCTCCCTCTAATCTCTCCTAATGCACCATTTCTAATTTTAAAATTTAAAAAATAAAGTGCAATTCCCTGTTGGTCCAAAATTCAGTCCCTTTTGTTGTCATCATTGTTGACAACATGAATATTTTTTTTGTATTTTATTTCCATAAATGTTTTACTTTTACTTACAAATCTCACATTAATGCAGCCACTTCGACACATTTGCATATTAATATTCATGTGGCTGCGTGTTGACGTGGGACAACAACAGTCCCAAGTCGCCTCCTGTGTCTTTGAGTCCAGCAGGAGACTCCACATGACTCATTGTCTCTCATGGCCTGGACGCTGACAAGTGGACGGACTGTATATAGTACGAAATAATTTTGGCTTCAGTAAATCCACTCAGAGGAAAGAACTTCCAAACATATGCTGGTGCATTTTTATCCGGGTAGAAAAGGTCAGGACTCGTCATCTTCCATAATCAAGTCAAAAGTCTAATTCTAATTATATCTAATCTAATAATCAAAATGCATCCATTTTAAATCACTTGGTATTTACCCAGCATGATGTAGGGTGGGAAGTGTCTTTATAGCAAACGTGCTCAAAGCTCAAAGGAAAACAACGATATTCGCAAATTCATTTTATGGTTCATTAAACTAATGTTCCGTTGAATTCTTGATGAAATATAGAGTGGGAACGCCAAATAAACCCGACATTCAAGTGCATGAAGATGACAATAAAACGGTTTAATGAATCTTAAATGATCTCGACGGAGAAACTACAGAAGACATAAAAAAGGGGAAAGTATCAAAGTAATATGAAAGATAAAATAAATCGTGAATATCTATGGACTGAAGCCCCGAAATGTGGAAATGCTTCAGGAGAAGCAGTAAAAAACTGATGTTTCCATTGAGACTCACCTTTTACTCAATGACGCCGGCTGCAGTTTCTCTATTAAACGCCTCCTCACTCCCACACGGACACTCAGATCTAGAGGAGATGAAAAAACACCAGAAAGGTTCACACAAATGAAAGAGAAACACGTCTGTCACACACCTCACTGCTCAGACTGTCCAGGAGACACATCCAGGGGGTGTCCTCACATTGTCCCTTGTTGTGGTAACTAACAGGATCAGACTCAGGGTTGTGGGTCAGGTGTAGTCCACTGTATATCCAGTGTGAGAGCATTAATCAATGGGCTCAAATCCAAACTAGATTCAGATAAGTGAACCGATATCTTCTGCCCCTATTGATTGTTCCATCAGCTCAGCAGTTTATGAATATCAGAGGTGTGTGTGTGGGGGGGGGGGGGTAAGATATATCCTTTATTGATGGACTGTTCTCTTATCATTCAGGGAACAAGCCACATGTGGAAGAACCAGTGCAAAGAACAGCTGAGGATTTCACACCAGAGACAGAAACCTTTTGCTTGTTATTTGCATTTCGTCTTTCATAGAAAATCATATTAGATGTATATTTAGTAGATATTAGAAACTTTACAGCACATGCAAATCTCAGAGAGAGAGAGAGAGAGAGGGAGAGAGAGAGAGAGAGAGAGAGAGAGCAGGCTGTGGTGACAGCGAGCCCCATTACAATCCTGTGAACAAGTCAACGGCGCGTCATCATTTCAAATGCGCTGCTAAATATGCATGCATAACAAATAGCATGATTTGGAACACAGCGAGCATGTCATCGTGATATTAGTCGAGTATTTTCCTTTTGTGACTTTCAGCAGCCATCTGCACAAGTTCCCTCAGAGAACACAGCTCCTGTTTCCTGCTGTGTTTTCACATTTGCTCCTCCGATCCTTCTGCTCATCACTTTTTACCATGTCTAATCACAAAGTACTGGGAGTCAGGATAACAATGCTTCTTCTAAAATATTGCTGTGATTGGAGGTAATTGTCCATCTACCCCCTTATAATGGTCTTACATCTCCTGACATGAATGTGACTATTGTTCTCCTCTAAGAATTAAAAAATTCTAATTTACTGGAAATGAAATGCTGCATAGAACAAGCTCAAAGATGGTACATTTAAAAAAGGTCTCAGTTCATTCTTTAAAAAGCCAAACAATCTCTGAATAGAAAGGAAGAGTTAAGGAAATTGAGTTTATGGAACATCTAAATAATTTAATTAAAGGACAATCATGGACAATATAGACCCACTGACCTTGATTCTGCTCTGACACACCATTTATTTTCATGACATATTCTGCTCATATTCAGGTTCATCCTTTTAATTTGTGTTATTACTAGAAAAGGTTTGTAAGCTCTAGTGATCTGCTGAACTATTGACGAAGCCTTTCAGGAGACTTTAAGCTTTTTAAAAACATTTACCACACTAGATTCTCACAGGCTAAGATGAATCTAAAAAGATCCCTGTTGGGAATATGGACCCCAGCCAGATGTTGGCCAATTTTCCGAGGCTGCGATCATGCGACCACTTCCTATCCTCTTCCCCCGACCCGGCTCCACTGATATCACCAGCAGAAATGACATTCATTTCTCTCACAGCAACCGAAGATATGGCAAATGTAACGCGCAGTGCAATCTCCATGCTCAACAACCTGTGCAGGAGCTTATGTAACGACACGTTGAGGAGGCAAGGGACACAATCTTTGGATCGGAGAACCAGAGGTGTGTGTGTGTGGGGGGGGGGGGGGGGTCTGGAAGACACTCGACAGGAGAGATATTACCACAGTAATCTACACTGAGGGGGTGAGCTGTAGAGCACGCTGACCTTGAAGAGTTTAACCTGCCACTCAGAGGAGCGCTCCCCCGCTCTGGCAGGCAGCGAGGCAGAAAGCAGAGACCCAGATCTGTCAGCCGGCTCCAGATGTATAAATGATGTGGAGACACAAAGACAACTTTCCCACAACCACAACTTGGGAGTGATCTAAAAAGAAAAACACACACTGCAGAATGTGCTATGTGTCGTGTGTATCTTCAGGAATGCTCTACACACGATGCTGGGGGCGCACAGCTCTCTCATTTGAACAGAGTCTGTAGATGTAGATCTAATTTGCTCATTTAGAATATTGAGAGTTATTTTTGTCAGTTTTTTACAATATAAATCTATTTGTAAAGACTTCACACATTAATACAAAGTATTTCAAACCTGCAGTCATATTAGCTTATAGCCTGAGGCAGCAGTGTTAGTGACCAAGACCAAGAAGAGCCTTTCCCACTTTAAATGTTCATGACAAAACAGGAAGACCTTGTATTTTTTGAAAAACCTTTAACACTCCAAATCATTGAGGCATAGTACAACATTTATAATCATTTAAAAAAAAAAGGCTTTGGTAAAACCGGGTGTTATTACTATGAAAATGCCAATGAGGCGCCGAGTAACTGTTTTCCCAGCATGCCTCACACCGACCATGCTTTCCACCCTGCAGCACATATACATAAGGCAAATCTCCATGTGCAAAGGTGTCCACCCGGCCGACCATCTGCTCGGAGGACGACACTTCCCATGGTCAGACAGGGAAGATATTTAAAGCATCATCTCTAAAAGCCAGTGTCCAGTATGTCTCTAGATTCCTTCGTTGATTCATGTAACCGATACATTCTCTGCATCTAAATCTTCCCTTTTATTTAAATTCTTAAGAAAGTCACTGAAATTGAAACTTTTTGAAGAGCGCTGCCTGGATTCAGCAGCTGGTGAGATGTTGTGAAATAAGACGTCTGGCACTTCCAACGTGCTGCACGCTGTCATTCCATTCCCACTCGTTTCTTTCAGATCCCCCCCCCCCCCCCGGCTGTCTATTTGCCACATGCGCTCTTTAACCCTTTGGTGTCATCCAGAGGCAGCAGAGTTTGTAATAACTTTGCACTCGATTCGCTGAAAACATCGAATGACGTCGAACAATAAACGTTATGAGATGGCGAGATTGACACCTGACAGTGGAACAAATAAAAAATGAAATAAAAATGTGACACCCAGTTAAGCTGCAGATGAAGACTCGTGATTTTATCCATTTTACACTTCTATTTTTTGCAGTATTCCCACATGACTCCCCCTCCCCCCCACCACCACCACCACCACCACAGCCAGCAGCAGCCACCTGCTAGCCTTCATCACACCACATAACTTGAATGGGGGGGTTGAAACATGCTACACCTCGGTAAAAACACAGACTCTGCGGCAGCTGTGGATTCAGTGGATGAGTTATTCTGTTTTGACACCACAGGAACACAACGCTCTCTTTCTGCTTCTGACGGCTGCTCACTGTCACGGGGGGGGGGGGGGGGGGGGGGATGGTTAAACAGAGCCTGACTAATATGGATTTTTGAAGTCAAGGCCAATACCAGTATTTTAGGCCTAATACCAATAAGGGAGCATAAATAAAACCAAATAAATAGAACTTGAATTATTGACCTAAAATAACCTCAAATCCTTCCTGCTCTCTCTCCTGCTTCACGCTTGAACTCCGTCCTCTCAATGAAAAGGCTTGATTTAAACTTTGAGTTCATTGCATCACTCTGTTTCTTTGCTGCAGCTTTGTGGGCCGCCCCTTCAGCTTCACGCACATTTCTGTGTGCACACATGTCGAGGCTGTAGGGCCACCGCCGCCGCCCCGTCTGTTTTCCAAAGACATGAAAACAGGGATCACAATATCTCCAGCGTGGGCCTTTCTCCCGGTGGCAGGGAGCTGTCCTCGCACAGACGCTGCCCTCTGAACAAACACGATTACCTTGATGAACAGAGGCAGGCTTGTTTAC
Organism: Pleuronectes platessa; assembly: GCF_947347685.1. Lineage (NCBI taxonomy): Eukaryota > Metazoa > Chordata > Actinopteri > Pleuronectiformes > Pleuronectidae > Pleuronectes > Pleuronectes platessa. The sequence continues at coordinate 16,632,523 of NC_070647.1, read as the reverse complement.
CGTCTGTGTCAAGGTGCTTTGGGGGGTGACTCACTGTCGGCGAGGAGAAGAAACTTTGGAGAGGAGACGCCGCTCGCAGGAATCTGCTGAGCTCGGAACATAACTCCGAATCTGCGAACCAGCTTCTCAAATACCTGCCGCTCCTCAGGTCACAGCACGGTGACAACTAATTATGAGTTATTAAGAATCTTTAAAGAAGATTTAGAGAGAATCTAAACATGTACTTACAGCGGGTGTGATAAGAAATACTTAAAATGAGAGAAATCATCTTTCAGGAAAAAATTATTTAAGGTGTACTTTGACTTTTCAGTCCCATCTGCTAACATGGAGGAGACAGCTTTATGAGATACACAGCAGCCAGCCACCAGGGGGCGATCTAGAGGATTTGGATTCACCTTGGGCGCCTTCATGTTGTATTTAGCAGGTATGAGCGATGAGTGTGAAGTGGATATAAAATAAACTACAGCTCCCATGCCCCTGATAATTAGTAAACATGGCAGGCGAACAACAGCGTTGCTCTCTGATGTGTTTTTAATAGTATTTGGAAACTGACCAAGTTCTCTTACACACAGGAAGAAGTTCTGAGACTGTGGCTACGCAGGCAATATGTGTTCACAGCCCCAAGGTCACAGATACTCTGTCTTTATGGAATATATATGAATATAAAACACCACATTCATGCAGCGAGGGAAAAATGAGTTTTACGATTTTTACTATGACTTTTTTTTACTTTTATTTATGCACATATATTATATAGCAAATACAATGCAAATATGTGCAGCAGTTGTGATGTATATAAAAACCCTGTTCCTCAAACCCGTGACTGTTCCCATGTGGAAGATCCATGCCGCTGTACAAGCCAGTGCTCGGCCCAGCTATGTTTGTTGTGTCACTACAGCTGTACTACACACTCTATATAAACATTGTTCATGGACTGGACCGGTTTAGGTCACATATGATCATGATGGATGTCGACATATGTCTGGTCTGCTGTGCAGTCGCTGGAGGAAGAGAGAGAGCTGTGCGCTTGGTTGGCAGACCGCCATTTGAGAGTGGGCTCCATCTTGACTAAGGATGGCTGATTCCTATCTCCTTCTCTGTCATTTCCCTCACAGGTTTATCCTTTTACTGGAGGCTCTTATAGATGCCTGTGGTAAAAATGACTTGTTAGTCGTACACATGCCTGCAGCATCTCACTGAATCCCTAGAAGGATGGAATATATGAGCAGGGAAGATGGATCTATCGTAAACAAGAGATTGAACATGGATATGGAGAAGTAAGATAAAAAATGCTTCACTCAAGATATTCAGGCTCTGTATATTCCTCAGGGACACAGAAAAACTCAACGAGACACGAGGAGATTAAAAACATGCGACTATAAAACCCACACAAGGACACATAACAATACAACATGGCCTGAAGCGCACTGAACAACCAGAGGTGAATTCATGTCGGTGTGGTGCTTCACAATTTGATAATACTATAGATAAAAGGAAAACCCCTTAACCCTTTTTTAAGGTTAAATGTAAATCCCCATCTTTTTCTACATTGTTTATTCTCTAAAATAATGGTATGTATATTGGCACATATCAGAGAACATAAGCTACAATACAAGGCTCATAAGATATGTGTATATCGTGAAGACTTTTTTTTTTAATACTTATGAACTTAAATGAGACATTTCTATTACAAAAACTAGCAAAACAATCATCAAAATTTGACTTCATACTTAAAATAATTCATCTTATCTGCAGAAAGCAATCAAATGTTCTGGTTTGTCGGGTTGAAATTTGCCAAAGCATAACAACCCTTAAATATTAGGACTTAATGACAAAAACAGCCCAATTTTACTTTGTGCTTCTCATCCAGATTGCTCACTTTCTTCCATATTTTCTATTTTAGTCCCTCAAATCTAAAACATTTGTCCTTTTCTCCAGCAGGAAGGCAGTAACGCCTCCCCGACCTTGATGTCCACTGTGCACGATGTCAGAACAACCTTCTTCTCGTCTGTTACGAGACGTCAGGATTTGACTAAGTGACGTCTGACGGATCATGAATTCTCCGGCTCTCAGCAGAATGTGAATCATCACGTCTCAGCAGGTGCGTCTGCTCTCTGTGGAGCGCTGCAGTCTATGAACTGGATTCATGTTCATGTGCTGAAGGGCAGGCCGGCTAAACTAGGCCAACCGGGGGGGGGGGGGGGGGGGGGGGGGGGGGGCGTCTCCATGGCCACGGCAGCCAAAGCACCAGATGCACCTGCGTTCCACCGGCGACATGTTTTTTCATGTGGAGGATCATGGGAGAGTAAACGGTCAATTCCATTTGCTGATTCATGAAACCTCACGGGGGGAAGGCACAATGGGCGGTAATCTTTGAAATGCTCCGAACAACAGGATCCTGGACAGAAATAAGCTTCATGTGTTTTTCACTGTACGCTGCTGCTGCTGAGCTGCTTTCAGATAAATGGTATTAGTCAAGCAGCAAATCACAACATGCAATCTATTCTGATTGGTCCGCTGCC